>NW_006159750.1:1020647-1028024 GCF_000334495.1 Tupaia belangeri chinensis
TGCTGTTATTTCCTTAGGCCAATTTGCCTCAATTATTGCAATAGTCCCTAAGTTAAAATCCTGACCTCTAATATCCTCTCTTTGACTTTCTACACAGTACAACTAAACTAGTCTTTCTAAACTCTCTGTCTGATCATGTTTCTCCCTTAATCATTTTGGATATGATTTCTCATTGCCATCCAGATAAATATAAATGGACTAACACAATGTTAAAGAAATGTAATCTCAGACTTCCCTAGCTTCCCAGTGTACACAAATATTTTCAGGGCTTAGAATTATTTCAGACTTCCATGTCTTTTGTACATGCTTTTCCCTAATTGAAATATTATTTACTTTGTTTATTTATTCTCATCCTTAAGGATTTTGTTAATTCAACTCAGTTATCATCTTCTTTAGGAAACAGATGTTTATTATCTCCACTTCTTCTCTCTTCCCACTATCATTATTTTAAAGAACTATTTATTTTATTTATTATTATTACTTTTTAGTTTGACTAGAGAGACAGAGTGAGAAAAGGGAAGGAAAGTGAGAAAGCAAGCCATCATATCTAGGACTCAAACCATGGTTAGCCATGTGGGAGGCCAACATCTTCACCACCACTCCACCTGCAGGCCCTCTGCTAACAATTTTGGGTTGGATGTCCTTCCCATTGTTTTAATGTACTTCTATTGATTCTAACTCTTATCCATTTGCATTGCAATAATTGATTTCCAGCTTTATTTTGCAATGTCTTTGATTACATGGACTTGATTATATCAATAATTTTATGTATTGCTGAATGCATAAACAATAAATGAATATATCAAAGTAAAATGAAGTAAAAATCAGAATTTTGGGCAGATCTTTAAATTAAATCAATATATAAATAATCAGAGTATAGTGCTGATTTTAGTGTGAAATGTAATAAATGCATATCTTGAAATAAATCAACTTGAATTACACATGCAAAGAGAGAAGAGATTCTCCTTTCTAGAGAGAAGACAAGAGAAATTTAAAAATTTTTGTTTGTATGGGTTCATAAATGGAAAGATTAATCCTAATATTAATCCAACCCTGATTAGCCCATGAATTTCATCTCTATTTATAATTTGATAGGCAACTCACACGTAGCATGAATATAGCAGAATCCTAGATTTCCTCTCAATAAGTGTCCATTTCTTAATTTCCTCGATTAATTGAATAGCACAATTCACTTAATTGCTTAAGTGAAAATTCTAATAGTTTTATAGGTACCTAGTTTTTCTTTAACTCCCATATTCAAATTAAATAAATAACTAGGGTTCATGAACTGGATTATTTATCATGCTATGTCTATATATAGACACAAAGTTAATATATATATACACACAAAGTTTCTATACATTTGTGCATAGAAAAACATAGGTGATTACTTTTCTGACAGCTCAGCAACAGCAGGTTACTCTGTGGAAAGGTAGAGGAAGTTGTGTTGTACTCTGCCATGACATCTAACAACTCTAGCCTTCACTGCCAAAAAAAAGGAAGAAAAGAACTACTTATTAAATTTTTACTGTAAGCCAAATATTGAAGTTTTGTAGTTTAACTTTATTATTACTATTATTATTTTAGGTTTTGCCATAGGGCATGTGTGCTCTCTGAGAAAGACAGAGAAAGTGAGAAGTCACCTCCCAGGTAGGATAGCCCATGTCAGAATACTTCTCTGGTCTCCTCCTGGGATTTTGGGCACTCATGCACACATGCCCAGTATGACTTTCATGCCACCAGGTCTGAAACTTGAACAGTGGTCTGCCATGTAGGAATCCAACACCTTAACCAATATGCTACCTTCTGGCCTCAATGTATTATGATATTTAATATTTAAAAACATATTGGAACATTGTAATTTCTACTTAAGACAGGAGAAATTACTTGTAAATGCTGACTGGTTGCTAAAAGTTACAGTACTGACATATGCTCAAAGCAAGAATAAATCCAAGAATGATTTCTTTTCCACAAATTGAAAGGAACAACACTAAAATGTTATATTGAAACATGTATCATCTATATACAGAAACTGAAAGGGCATTTTGACTGGAGACCAAGTTCATACAAATGTCATGTTTAGAAAGAACAGTACTTTAATAATGGCTTAATTAGGCAAGATGGTTGTGACAAAATCATGAGGCAGCAGCTAATTTGAGCAACCGTATATACAATCCTAAAGTGTATACAGTAAACTCTATGCCTGATGAGAGAGCCATTTATAAATTTTAATCAAAGGATTGACCCGATCTAATACTTGTATAGCATGTTTTAAAAGGAATAGAAATTATAAAATTAGTAAAGAGATTATCATAATTTTCTAGTAAAATAATTTAAAAAAAGAGGAAGGCCCTTTTTCAGGAGGTTGATTTACTGTTGAGTTGGGACAGTGGTCAGTGCTTAGAAGACATGGAAAGGTACAACAGAATACTAGTATCCTTAAAGGTCTAGGTCAGGAAGATGGAAATTCTGAGCTGGACAAAGTAAGAATTTTGAGAACTGGAGCAACATGGAATAAACCCAATGCTGTGATTCTACACCTTCTTGAAGTCCATGGTTGTTTATTATTGGGATCTCAGCCCTTTTGGACTCATAGTATTTTAAGGAGATTTATAAGAGGTGATATTGGGGGTAGGTCAATAGAACCATTATGTATTGAAGGTAATATTTTGACTCAATTTTTAGCTTTTATGAACAAAGAACAGTGATTATTAATATATATCCGGTATATACAAAATGGGTCATATGTATGAGATGTTTAAATTTGCAGTGGCTATACTGTAAAGACTTAAAGGCTGAGTAGTCACATATATTCAGGGTGCTAACTTTAACTATGTGATGGACAATGTTATTTAATGAGAGATTATTATGTAAAAAGGAAGCTTCCACTATCTGAATGGGAATACAGAGGAAAGAACTGTTTAACTTTACAAAACATATATTCAGTTTTCTTATTTCAATTTGAAGAATGCATTCCAACTTCTTCCAGTGCCTTGGATCCTTTATTTTAAATCATTTTACAATGGATTATAGCAATCTGTGATGATTTAATACAACTACATTCATAACAATTAACTGAGATGTATGGTTAACAAAATGTCAGTTGATGGGACCAGCAGTTGACATAATGGCTATGTCGCTGGACTCCCAAGTAATTGACCACGGTTCGAGTCCCAGACCCGGTGACTTAAACTCATGTTGGGCACGTGTGCGTGCGTGCCCAAGATCCTGAGCAAAGAATGGACAAGAAGGGATTGCGGCATAGCCATCCCCCCACTGGGGGGTGATTTTTCACTTTCTGTCTCTCTGTCTCTCTCTGTCTTTCTGGAGAGTGCACGTGCCCTACAGCAAAAACCTCTAAAAAACAAAAAAAAAGTCAGTTTATATGCACCTCCTTGAATATGCATTTGAAAATATGGGTCCAGCAATTTCTACAGAGTGGAGTTATTAACGTTTATGAACTTTTACAGTGGCAGTTTACAGAAATTATATCAATGATAATGATAATGAATTTTGCCCATACCATCTGTTATTATTCACAGACTTTTAATTCACAAATGAAAAACCAGTTGATATAAGTATTAATGCAAAAACTGCTAAAAGATATTTCTCATCTAAATATTATGATTTAGATATCTTCTCAACAATATATTGCTTGATTATCTCAGATCCAGGGTAAGACATAATGCATTTTACTGCTGTTTCCTTATTGAGTCTAATTTACCATTTACCATCATTTAGCAAAGGGTATAGCAAGCAAATCATCCTAACTGCTCACTAAGGAAATTTGCATCATGGCAGCAGAAAGAACTGCTTTTCATTCCAATGAAACAATAAGAAAGATAATTCTCATAAAATGTACATAATGCCAGGAAAATGTACTCAAAATATGATTAGAAAAGACCTAGATTACATCTCTGAATTACTGCCAAATTTATTTTTTGCTCTTTAATATTATACCTCTGTTATACTAGCCCCTTGTATCATTATCAGTGTGATCAACTGCGCAGCTGATTTGATTCAATCAGTAAGTGATGAGAAGCAACAGATTGATATGATAGTTTATTTTGTAGTCAGTATTCATGTCTTTTCAACATGGCCCTGATTGTCCAAACGTTCTGTTCACACATTTTAGGCAGAATTTACATTCAGAGATAGGATGGAAAATTTTCAGTGAGTGATGTAAATATTACGAGGGATTTTAGCTATTTATTTTATATTGTGAAACACAAAACATTGGTTAACATAAACTAGATTTGGGAATCAGATTGTCT
Source organism: Tupaia belangeri chinensis (assembly GCF_000334495.1). Taxonomy (NCBI): domain Eukaryota; kingdom Metazoa; phylum Chordata; class Mammalia; order Scandentia; family Tupaiidae; genus Tupaia; species Tupaia belangeri. The sequence goes on from NW_006159750.1 coordinate 1,024,922, forward strand.
GCATTCCAATCTTGGTTCAATGCCTAGTCAGAAGCCATTTGAATCTTGGTGTCTTGCAATGTAAAATGGAGATGATAATTCCCACATTCAGAGGTACTTTTGGGATAAAGTAAAACTGAATGAAAGTGTTCCTCACCAAAGAGTTACCCCAGCCACCTGCGGATTCTGAACCTCCTCCTCACAGTCAGCCCCACCACTCTGCTGCAAGTTGTTTCTTTGTCAGATTCTTTAATCTCTGGAATTTTTAGAATGGAAAATTTTCTTCCAGTACTTATTGCCCAATGTTTTCATGGAGGTTATAGACTAGTAGGAGAAGAACACACAGTTTATTTTGTATTTTAAAAGAAGCAATGCACAGACAACACTTAACAGTCACTGCTAATTTGTACAATTATTATTACATGACAGAAACCTCCTCTCTCTTTAAAGAGTAACTTTAAAGTATGAGAATTTAAAGAGGTAAAAATTAGTGGAGTGGGACTTAAAGATGATTCTTTTTGTGAGGGAGAAAATAGAAAGCAGAGAAAAAGGGATGAAGACTATGATGAGTGATCCAATTAATTAATTTTCCTAGAGCAGAAAAGGTCTTTTTAAGATGGAAATAGAGGGGAAACTTGAAAGAAAATGTTATTGCACTTTATGGAGGACATTGAGGAGCCGGTGCTTTTATTATCTGGGCAACAGATTCAAGAGGGCCTTCTGAAATGAGCAATATTATGATGTATAGAAATATATCGAGTGGCCTGTTACATTTCATTCCCCCCTACTTACAGGATGTAGAAATCTTCCGACCCAGCCCAGCTCTAATGATTGTGGGAGAATACATATTTTAAAAATATAATTAATTAGTCCTATCACCATGTTATATATTTTAGATTTGTGGTCTCCCAGTCTCTCTCTCTCAGAAGAAAATAGCCCTGAGCAAAGTTAGGCCCTTCCTGCATAGTAAACTCCTGTTTACTTCTCCCTGTCTCTATTTTATCTTATCTGAAAATATAGAGCTGCAACTTCAAAGTCATTAGGAATAGAAAGTCTGTCCTACACTTGAATATCCTTCATATGAAGTGCACTCCAGAGGAAGAATTTAATGATTATAGTACCAGACTGATGCTCTCAACACCCCTGAAGTTCTGGCATGAAGGTCATTCTACAAGGAGTTACTAGAAGCAGAGGCACACAGCTCAGCTCAAAACTCAGAGTAAGTGCCGCGATAGGTTGCTTACAGAGGTGAATCTGATTCTTAGTCTTGTTTCTTTGTCAGATGAACATCTCTCTATTTTCATTTTAAATCTAGTACTGATGTAGACATCAAAAAAGGGATGTTTATATATAAACAGCCTCTGCATCCAGGAGAAAATCTCCCAAGGTGGCAGAACTCAGCTAGAAACTGCATTTCTAATTTCAAACAGTCCACTAATTTGGAAAGTTGAATTCTCTTTCCTCAGTAATTTGTTTCCTTCTTCTGTAGAGGAAATGCAAAAGAAGCACACTGTTTATACAGAGCACAAGGACAAGTGCTCACGTTGGGAATAAAATGTAGCTGTCCAGCTTCACTGAAAATGTAGTTGTTATATTCTGGGATTCTTGCTTCTCCTCACTGTACAAAGAAACCGTAAGTTGCCCTGTGGTATATTTTTTAATATTTTTAATAATAACATTTAACTCAGTTAAGTAGGAGAAATATTCCCTTAGTGAAAAGAGATTAAAAAGTAATATGAGTATATATTGGGAGAAAAAGAATAGGAGACAAAATTAATCAGGACAGATGAAATGTTACCGGAAAGATAAGAACAGTATCCCAAGGCAGACTGTGGATGACCTGAGAACCCACGAGCAGAGACACAACAAGAAAAATAAATCTTTCTGAACTCTGCTAGTGTCAGTAATATTAATAACTCCAAGTACATTTGTAGATTTCTTGTCTAATTCTGACTTGAAATGTTTGGGTTTATAAAGAAAATCACACTGAGCCCACAGCAAAACAACTGAAAAATACCAGACACATTATGTCCTAAACAATATGATATCTATTTGTTCTCTAATGAATGACTATCCAAAAACTCTGTTCTTCATATTTACCTTTTAGCCAATGTCATCTCATTTAAGGTTGTGGAATTAGTTGGCCATGAAAGAGGTAAGCTTTGTAGAAATTTAGCAAGAAATAAAATTCAATTTCCTTTCTAAAATATTGTCTAGGTGACTTAGATATAAGAGCCCATGTGCTAAGACAGAAAATAGCTTATACTCTAATTTTGTTCATATAGTTGTATACTACTAATAGCAAATTGTTAAAAATTTTAAGGGAAACATTCGAATAAGTCAATATGTAGTTGTCATATGAGTGCTGACTCCCAAAAGAAGAGTATATATACACACACACACACACATACCTACATACCTGTGATAAATTTAGCTTAGAAATTAGGCACAGTGAGATATTAATAATAATAACAAATAATAAAATAGAACAATTAAAATGATATACACTAAGACCCATCATGGTGGCACAACTGTAGGGCACTACTACATGAGGCGGGGGATACACAGAAGGCCTGGGTTTGGTTCCCAGCCAAAACTAAGCAGGTTGGGCTTAATAATGCATCACTGTAATCCTCAGTAGCTGGAAGGCTGGGGCAGAACAATTGGGACAACATGAGACCATGTGAAGATACCTGTCTCCCATGCTCTCTCGCTTTCTCCATTCTCTCTTGCTCATTAAATATATATATAATATAACACATAAATATATATATAATATATATATAATACATATATATATATATATATTATAATACATTGTAAATTCATCATACCAACAACAAACAGAGCACAAGAAGGCTATATCAAACAGTTAAACTAGAAACTATATACTCCGGGGTCAGCCTGGAATCGCAACCTTGATTTTCTGATCAAGTATTTTCTGTAGTGTATTAACCAGGTTTCTTCAGAGAAGCAGAACCAATGGGATGTTTATATATTTAGAAATAGATTATTTTTGGTTCACAGTTATGGAGGCAAGTTTAAATCTCTAGTGTAGGAGCCTAGAAATCCAAGAGAGCTGAGGCTGGAGTTGCAGAACAAAGGCTGGCAAGCCCAGAGGGCA
>NW_006159750.1:1028696-1031618 GCF_000334495.1 Tupaia belangeri chinensis
TATATATATTATAATACATTTCTCTCTCTCTCTCTCTCTCTCTCTCTCTCTCACACACACACACACACACATTGCAATACTATACGAAAATGTTTTTTTATCCTCTCTCTCTCTCCAAACTTCTGATTTTACTGTACTCACTTTTTTTCAGACTGCAGTTAACTTTGGGTAACTGAAACCACAGAAGCAAAACCATGGATGGGTGTGGGGACTGCTCTATACCCATTTCTTAAGTGCTATATATTTGAGAGCCTGACAGGAACTCGGCAATGGGAGAAACTTCCCTGCAGTGGATATAGAAAGTGACCAGACCTTCAGTTGAGATCCTTGAATGTAGATCCTGGGACATACATTTGCAATTGTTTTATTTTTTACTTTTATTCATTTTAGTAGCACTAAATAGTACCAAGCCAGTTATTTAAATGTACTAATGTGAGTATTACTTGTAAATAATTTACCACATTCATATTTCTACCACATTACTATTCTTCCTAGTCAATTTATCATTAAAATAAAATGGAATCCTGGGATTTCATGCCTAGGCTTAAACAATAGGGATTTATTATTAGTAAAGTAAAAATGGGCTTATACATTCGTTGTCAGAGCCATGACCTGCTGGCCTTTAAGACCGTTATAATTGCTCCTTGAGCAGTGTTTGTTGATATTGAACACTTTTGCTCACACGTTAGCTTCTGCTGTTCTCATGTTTGGAGGCCATTTATTAAAGAATTAAATAAATTTAAATTTATGGAGGATGATCTCTCTGTGCTCTTTATTAAATTATTTTAACTTCCATATAATTTAGTTTCTTTGTCTTTAAAGTGGAGAAAGTGATACTGAGCCCATAAAAAAGATTTGAGTATGTAAGTGTTTTAAAAATCTGTCACATAGCCTCGTAAATAATACATGTTTAATAAACATGCATGAATTTTAGGAAATTGCTTTTCTATCTGTGTTATCATTGTAGAGATGATTGACTTTATCAGTAATACATTGAAAGAAATGTCTAGTCTTGGTAGACTAGTTCCATTAAAATTAATCTTTTGATATAGTTTTGTCTTCTGTCATATTTTATAAACATTCTATCCTTAGAGGGTTATGTAAAAACAAGCAGATTATATTTTGCTTAAGACTTATAAATTCATGTATTACCCAATATTCTATTAGTAAAAGAGGGACAAAGGTTTCTATATCTAATAAAACAGCTTTAAATTAAAGACATTTTTTAGTCATGTTAGAGTATATGTCTAGTCTCCCAATTTTAGCACATCTACCAATTGATATTTTTGTTAAATGGGTTCTATGGATCTTTAAATAAGCACTCATATTGCATGTTTTGATACAAGCAAATAATTGTAAGGAGACTCATTATTTATTTTGTTTAACAGCTTCTCTTGGGAGGCAGTTGGCATAGAGACTAAAGTCATTATTTCCAGATCTAGATTTCCGGGTATGAATAAATAACTAGTTTGGTATTCTTGAGATGTAACCTTAGTTCTACCTACATTAACTTTCCTTATATAAAATAAAACTTTTGAAAGGACCTGTGTCATGAAATAATTAAAAAATAAATGAAATGGGCTAAAATACAGCATAGTAGTAAATAAAATATGTGTTAACTATTTTCATCACGTTGCTTAATGTTCCAAAGTAAAATGTAAGCCTTTTTAAAAAGATTCCAACTATCTCTCTCTGTTTGTTTTAACTACTTCTCACCCTCACTTAGAAGGAATTGTATACCTTACAGCAAACTGTTACACACACACACACACACACACACACACACACACACACACACATATATGTGTGTGTATTTATATAGTTTTATATACATATATATGTAAATATAAAATCAAATAGAAGTAGCTGTTCCTTAAAAGGGTATCCAAGGGCATATCTTGTAGGTTTTTTTTTTTTAATATAGATTAACAATTTTTTGGATTTAATGAAAATAAGTTAATAGATTTAGAATTTTGATAATAAAACTCCTGTCTGACAATCTTTCATTGCATCTTTTTTTTTTAATCTTCTAATGCTTGGATTAACATGTGATGGTACAATTTTCCATCTCTAAGGGAAGAACTAGAGAAAAGTGTCATATCAGCTCTAAGAACAGGCAAATAATGCACAAACTCTGTAACTCAACAGAGATAAAGTTGTAAAGTGACCAACTGTTTTGGAATCTAAAGAAAGAGAAGAGCTTCAAACATGATGTGGGATATGAGCATTAGCTAGACTGAGTTAATAGAGGAGACAAAATCCAAATAGATTAAAAGAATTTAGCATGGTTTTCTCAGTGCAATACTAAAGTCCAGGGTAGAATAGCTTGAGAATATAGAATCTCAACGTGTTGCAGGCAAAATAGGGGTTTTCACACACACACACACACACACACACACACACACACACACAGGCTCTTTTTAATGGAACTCACTGAGTTTTCCCAAAGAAGCCTGGAACAAGGAAAGACAATGCTTTCCTTTTCTCTGTTGCAATTGGAATGAGACCAGTGCTCTGGGGAAGGAGCAGGATACACTGCTTGGCGAGTACCAATGGGCATATCCTGCTGCTGAAGAGGTGTAGACCGAAAACCAAACTAAAATATTTTCCCTCCACTATATCCATTGTTTGTACATTAAAGGGGACCCAGAAATACTCATTCTTGAAAGAATGTACTTTTCTAACATTAGGCTATTGAGAAAATGTAGCTAAGTCTTCTTTCCCTCTTCTAGTATCTATTCTGACAAAAGATGTATTGTTTTTCTTTTTTTTTTTTTTGAGAGAGATTTTCACTGTAGGGCACGTGTGCTCGCCAGACAGACAGAGAGAGACACAGAGACAGAAAGCGAGAAATCACCCCCCCAGGGGGGATGGTCACGCCGCAATCCCTTCTCCTCCATTCTCCTCTCGGGATCTTGGGCA
>NW_006159750.1:1032468-1045861 GCF_000334495.1 Tupaia belangeri chinensis
CAGACAGAGAGAGACATAGAGACAGAAAGCGAGAAATCACCCCCCCAGGGGGGATGGTCACGCCGCAATCCCTTCTCCTCCATTCTCCTCTCGGGATCTTGGGCACGCACGCACACGCGCCCGGCGTGAGTTTTAAGCCACCGGGTCCGGGACACGAACTGCGGTCGACTACGTGGGAGTCCAGCGACATAGCCATTACGCTAACTGCTGGTTCCCAAAAGATGTATTGTTTTAAGAATCTAGATATTAGCAATGTTTTATGATCAAGTCCTTTGATGTCAAAGAAAAAACTAGAAATAGGATCAATTATTATAAACTTACCCTAAATAAGTATTCAGACATTTTCATGCTACTTACTTCTTTACATTTTCCATGCTGTTTTTCCTTAAAATTCCAGAGTAAGATTTCAAAAACTACTTGCTACATACCACCATTATGGCTACTAACAATATCTGAACATACTCATTTAATAGCAAACTCCCTAGGATTTGGCTTTGAAATGAGACAAAGATTTTAACTCACTGACAATTAGTAAAAACAATTATTGCAGAAAATAAACTAGTGGATATATTTGAAATAAAATTAAAAGCCTCAACTAACATCATCCTCCAGCCAGTTGCATCTTTCAGACAGGTGACCGAAATTCTCAATTTCAGTTCCAGCTCCATGCCTTTAAGTCTTCCAATTCAGGTCTCACATATTACGGAGCAAAGAAAATTTATTCCTGTCATGATCTGTTCAAATTCCTGACCCCAAAAGCCCATGAGCATAATAAATAATTGAATAAATAATTGTATTATGCCACTGAGTTATGAGGTAATTTGTTATGCAAACATAATAACTAGAAATCTTATTTATAATAATGAGTCACTGTAGGGGGATTTTACATTAGGAGTCAATGATTTCTATTAGAAAATACCAAATTGATACAGATATGGAAATCATAACACAGAAGTAAAAATAAATGAAGACATCATCCAGATGTTCTGAACTATAACCAACAGAATTTCTAAAAAAAATGGTGAAAAACATAATGGAGAAATAAAGAAATAAAATAAATTCCCTGAAGGTAAATAAACCCACAATTTAATTGCGATATACAGGTTTGTCCATTATTATTTCTTAAATTATCCAAATTAAATGTTCATAAAATGTATTAATGGCCATTTCCCCCTACTTTTTCTTTTTAAAAAGTTATTTTAATTAAATGTATTAAATATATAATTAAATTAAAGTAAAAATTCAAAATAAATTTGATGATAGTCGACTTTATAAGAGTTCTCGTTAAAATTCATTTTCTTTGAAACACTATCATTTAGATTATTTTTATGGTGTGAATCAAAAAAAGAAACAGAATGAAATTAAGTATCCTTCTCTGTAGTATTCATAACATTTGATGCAGTTTATTTATTTATTTATTTATTTTTTTGAGAGGTTTTTGCTATAGGGTCCATGCACTCTCCAGAAAGAGAGACAGAAAGCAGAAAGTCACCCCCCAGGGCAATGACCATGATGCAATCCCTTCTCCGCCATTCTCCTCTCAGGATCTTGAGCACGCACACGCACATGGCGTGAGTTTAAGTCACTTGGTCCGGGACTCAAACCACAGTCGACTACATGGTAGTCCAGCAACATAGCCATTATACCATCTGCTAGTCCCAACATTTGATGCATTTTTTATTGACATTGATAAAATTAATTTTAATTAAAAAAATAGAATATTGGGGCCAGCAGGTGGCACGGTGGTTTAGGTGGTGGACTCTCACATGACTGATGCTGATTCAAGTCCTAGACCTGGCAGCTTGCTTTTTCACTCTCTCTCTCTCTCTTCGCCCCAGTCAAATTAAAAAATAATAATAATTAAATTAAATTAAATAATTCTCCAAAAAATATGATATATCTATTCAAAATTTATAAACACACTGTATTTAGAGTTCTAGGAGCAGGACATCGTGTGGAGGTTAAGGTATTTAGATTGCACATGGCCAACTGTACAGTTCAAGTTTCAGAGCTGGTGGCTTGAAAAACATTGTGAGTTTGTGTGCATGCGTGTCTAAAATTCTGAAAGGGGACAGGAGAAGAACTGATTTCTTATTTTCCTGCTCTTTGTCTCTATTTTTGGTGAGTGCATGAGCTCTGTAGCAAAAATGAAAAATAATATATATTAGTTTTCTATAAATTTTCTTAAAGCATGTTTTAGATTTATGTAATTTGCTATTTCCTTTAAAATTTTTATGTCAAAATTTTACATAGCATTTTGGATGAAATGCTAGGAATCACATACTTTTTGCTAGTGACAGATATGTATTGAGTCATTGTTTTTATCTACATCACTATAACACATCACCAAAATTCTGTTACATAATTTCATAATTAAGTGAAAATAAAAATATTTCCCTATTCTGAAATATAGGTCATTTAAGATTTTTTAAAAAATATTTTATTTAATTTTATTTATTCGTCATTTATTTTAATTTGACCAGAGAGACAGACAGAAAGAGATGGCCAGAGAGACACATACAGAGAGAGACAGAGAGAGAGAAAGTGAGAAAACAAGCCACCAAGTCCGAGACTCAAACCGTGGTCAGCCATGTGGGAGTGTCCAGTGCCTTAACCACTATGCCACCTGCTGATTCCCCATTTGAAGATTTTAGTATGATTCTAATCTCGACGTTATCAATAACAGTGCTATGTGAATGAACCAGTCTGACTCCATTTAATAGGGAATAACAGTGTTAGTCTTGGAACCCTCCGTTCCCACTCACTCATGCTAAGACCTTGCTAGTCCTGTGAGAAAAGCTTTCTGTTTATGCTAAAGACTTATGTCCCTGGGAACCAGCAGTTAGCGTAATGGCTATGTCGCTGGACTCCCACGTAGTCGACTGCGGTTCACGTCTTGGACCCGGTGGCTTAAAACTCACGCCGGGCGCGTGTGCGTGCGTGCCCAAAATCCCGAGAGGAGAATGGAGGAGAAGGGATTGCGGCATGACCATCCCCCCTGGGGGGTGATTTCTCGCTTTCTATCTCTATGTCTCTCTCTGTCTGTCTGGCGAGCGCACACGCCCTACAGTGAAAATCTCTCCAGAAAAAAAAAAAAAAAAAAAAGACTTATGTCCCTCACTGAAGCAGCTGGCCTTTGTTAGGAAAAGTTTGCTGACTTGAAGACCTGAGTTGAGTACATTTCTAAACGAAATGACTTGCTCCCCAGTCTGTCATCCAGCTTCTTTCCTTTCTCTTTAAAAACTCCCTCTTCAAGGTAGCATGGAGTGCGGCTGCACGTGCTCCTGGGTCTTTGTCTGACCCTTTCTGTCTGTAATTTCTCTTCTAATAAACCCCTCTTTAGTGCTCCATGAAGTTGCTTACTTTGTTTTCAGTCTCACAGTTGCTTTTCAGTACATTGATTGTCTTCTAACAAGCACTACATATTTGCCATTTTTAATATTATTGTTTGTACACAACTGCCATTATTCAGTACCTTTTGGTTGATAATTACTTTAACAATCATTCTTTAACTTTTCCAGAACTTCGGTCCATTGGCCTTAATTATGTTTTATTCTTTCATGCTTTTCCTTCTTTCTCATATAATTCCATATCACGTTGCATCACTATTCTGACTTTATTTCATACTTTTCTATCTTTCATACTTTTATCTCTGTCCTTAATATTCTTCCTTTAAACACACAAGGCAAGTAACACATGCTGGTTAATTTGAGTTCTATGTCAACTCAATATCTACACATGAAAAGCAGTTCAATATGCCTTGGATATGGGGGGTACACCACAAAATGGTGTCTGTGTTTATTTTAAACTTTAACCACATAGCTTGGACAGGATAGTGGTGCAGTTGCAAAGCAAGTTCTACCAAACTGGCACATAGGGGAAGGTTCAAGCTCATGTACAGAGAGTTTCTTAAACATGCCTATCTGTGACCCAGAATTGGTTGAAGCTGCATGCAATTCATGGCATGAAGACCCTGTTGGGGGTGTTGCCTGTCTCGCTCATTCACTGAAGAGAGAAATTAAACTTCATAAATAAACAAACAAACAAAAACAAAACTTTATCCATATATTTCAAGCAGCCCTGTTCCATTTCCCAAGATAATATATCATCAAATACTATTAAGTAGCTTTCTCACTTGTTTTCGTCTCCACTAATCTTTGAAGTGTCCTTTTTTCTTCATTGTCACCTATGTTCTTGCTTCTTACTTTGCTAAAAAGTAAAAGTAAGGGAAGGGTCTCACTCTATAATACCAGCTATAACCTCTGTGTGTATCTCCATTCACAATCTCTGCCTCCTCACATATTAGAAGAAATCAATTGTCCCATTACCTTTCAGAGGCGAAGCCATCCAATTACATACTGAAATTCTTCTCTTCTGACTCATGGCTTTTGTTCTGTTTTGTTTTGTTTTATCCTGCAATTATTCATCCTTTATTCTGTTTATCCATTCTACTTGATTCTGGTCATATAAAAAGATACATATAAAAATATATTTTGTTTAAAAAAACCCTTATTTTGCTTTATATCAAATCCCAGCTATTAGTATGTTTTTAAGCCCCTTTGCATATTATAACTTTCCAAATAGTTGACTAAGTTTTTTGTCACCAATTCCTCACCTCCGATTCACTCTTGAACACCCGCACTTCCACAAAATGACAGTTTGTCAGGATTACCAATAATGAATATGTTTCCCCTCTGGTGAATTCTCAGAACTCAGAATGAGCAGCAGCTTTGACAAGTTGATCACACCTTCTTTCTAGACATATTTATTTCATTTGATATCTAGGACATCACCTTCTCCAAATGTTCTTTTCGTTTGGCACATATTTAGTATCTATGCATACAAATTAAAGATAAATTTAAGCAGAATTACTTTTCATTAAACTAAAACATTTAAACTACTGCATTCCCTTACTTTTTTTAGTTCTCTCAAACTTTAAAAACCACTTACTATGTTATAAAATCAATTAATCTGTATTAATTCTTTTTAAGAATGCAGAATTTACATCCAGGTGTGAATATTTAGTGTGGTAATCATTAAATTTTTTCAGGCTTTTCTCTGACTTTTGCAGTCAACAATAATGTGATAAATAGCTTGTCTTTTTGTTGACAGTATTGTTGTTTCTTCTTATTTATGAAAGAATATTGCATATTAAACAGAGAAAATATAATGAAATTTTTAAATTCCCACATAAAAAGATTCCACTCAAGCCAATTGTATTCGAAAAATGTTTAGTTACTTTGACTCACTTTAGCATGAAAAAGACTGTCTTAGTCTGCTTTTTATTGATTAATAACTGAATGCCGGGAACTAGGCAATTTAATAAAGAACTAAAGTTTATTCAGGTAATGGTTTTGGAGGTCCACGGTCAAGGGGCTGCAGCTGGTGAAAGCTGTCTTGCTGGTGGGACTCTCTGCAAAGATCCAAGTCCTCTCAGAGCATCTCATGGCAAAGCTTGCCTGTCTATGATTGAGCCTATGATTGAGTCGTGGTGTCCACAGCTCTATCCCGTTCTCTCTCTTTATAAACCCACCAACATTAAATCATGATGACCCCACCCTGATTACACGTTAATCCTAATCAACTCCGAAAGGCCCCGCCTTTCTTTTTTTCTTTCTGTAAAGCATGTGTACTCAGCAGAGACAGAGACAAAGAAAAAAATGAGAAAGAAACCCACCCCCACCCAGGGGAAATGGCCACACTGTAATACCTCAATCCCTTCTCCGCCATTTTCTTCTCAGGAGTTTGGGCACACATGCTTGGCATGCTATTCTTTTCTTTTTAATTTTTTTTATTTTAAATAATTATTTTATTTATTTATTTTATTTGACCAGTGAGGGACAGAGGGAGAGCGTGAGAGAGAAAGAGAGAGAGAGAGAGAAAGTAAGCCACTAGGTCAGGGACTCAAGCCATGATAGGCCATGTGGGAGGCCAGTGTCCCTAACCACCACTGCACCTGCTGGCCCCACTTGGCATGTTTTCCAGTCATCTGAGTCTAGGCCTTAAACAGTACAGTGGACTATATGCGATCCAGATGCTTTAACCACAACACTACCAACTGGCCAAGGTCCCCCCTTTGGACACCATAATCAGATTAAGTTTTTATTCAGTCTTATCACAACCACAACATAGAAGAAAAAGTCTATTTTAGCAGGGCTCATTCAAATCATAGGAAAGATTTTTCTTCTATAATTCAAGCAAATTTAGGAGTACAGGCATAAGGAGTACACATTTAAATTGTTGTTAAACTGCTTTTCTGTAAGGATATAGCTAGCAAGAATGGAGTTTAATGATGTCAGTAATCAACTGCTTTAAGTCCTTTATTTTAGTAGATTCTGCCAAACACTCTGGTAGAGTCACTGTTTTTCTCTCTTTTAAAAATTTATTTTCTTTACTGCAACTGCTAGGTTATATATAATTGTACATTTTGTGGAGTGCAATACAGGTTTTCAAAGCATGCATACAGTTATAATAAATCAACGATTATAGACATGTTCATTTCATTTGACGTTGAACACCATATTATGTTGTGCACATTTGATAATAGTTATACTAGCTTTTTTTTGAGATATATATTGTATTGCCAACGACATTTTCCCCTCTGCTGTGGTATACTGTTCCATAACCTATTCCACTTTTTTACATGGTTCCTTGTGTCTATTCATCTGTCTCTAGATTTACTATTTCTCCTTTCTTTGTACACAGCCCTCATTCCTCCTCAGTGAAAATATATACTCCATAGGCAAACACAATTCTGTAGCCACTATTTATAATATATTGTTATTATTATCAGAATTGATTCATGAAGCCACCTGGAAGACACATGTTTCTGTCAAGTCGATGCAGTGTCCTAGTGGGAATAAGAGCAATTGTGACTAGGTGTTAAGAGTATGAATATATGATCAATAAAAAAGCATTCCTGACAATGCCACGAACACAGCCCAGGCTAACGGCATTATCCAGGTTTTCAGGCAGAAGGTGCTCCAAATAACAAAATCCTTTTTTTTAAGAGAGATTTTTGCTGTAGGGCATATGTGCTCATCAAAGAGACAGAGAGAGAAAGAGAGACAGAAAGTGAGAAAACATCCCCCAAGGGGAATGACCATGGTGCAATCCCTTCTTCTCCAATCTCCACTCACAATCTCGGGCATGCACTCATATGCACCTGGCATGAGTCTCAAGCTGCCAGGTCTGGAACTCAAACAGAGGTTGGCTACGTGGAAGTCCAGTGACTTGACCATTACTCTATCTGCCAGTCCCAACAAAACCCTTTTTCAAAATAATATTTTTTAAAATTTTATTACATTGTTTTTCTCTTTTATACATTGAACTCTGTATTGATCAGGCCTCATTTGGGTCATTTAAAGAATACAAATCATAAATGTCAGTGACAGTAGATGAATTTTAAAAGTACAAGTTGGAGTCAGCAGGCGGTGTAGTAGTTAAGGTGCTGGACTTCCTGTTTTTGAACATGGTTGGAATCCCAGATCTGGTGGTTTAAAACACTCCAGGAGTGTGTGCGTGAGTGCTCAAAGTCCTCGGAGAATGGAGGGGAAGGAATTGTAGCATGGCCATGAGTGCTCAAAGTCCTCGGAGAATGGAGCAGAAGGAATTGTAGCATGGCCATCCCCTTTGGGGGTAAAATCTCTAAAATAAATAAATAAATAAATAAATAAATAAATAAATTACAAGTCAATTGTTTACAAAACAAAATTTCAAAAAGATTTATTCTTTTAGAACAACTTTATATTGCAGAAAAAAGTTGTAAAGATCTTTTAAGCCATTGTCTTATATCCTCACCCAGGTTTCTCTATTACTTATGTATGACATTAGTGTGGTACACTTACTACAATTACATAACTAAAATAGATGCATTATCATTACAGTGTACAGTTTATTAAATTTTCTTTCCTTCTTATTAATGTTCTTTTTCTTTTCCAAGGTCCAATCCAGGGTATAACGCTACATTTAGTTGTCATGTCTCCTGAGGATATTCTTAGCTGTGACAGTTACATAAACTGTCCTTCTTCTTGATGATCTTGACAATTTGAAAAGTACTAGTCAGGTATTTTTTAGGATGCTCTCTAGAGGAATTTGTTGAGGGTTTTTTTTTTCATGATTAAACCAGGATTATGAGTTTGGGAAAGAAAGACCATAGTTGGAAAGTACCATCCTCATCATGTCACATCATTGGCACACACTACCAACGTGATTTATCATTGCTGATGTTGACCTTAATTATCAAGCTGAGGTGAGAATCCCCAAGTTTATCCCCTATAAAAATACTCAATTTTTCCCTCTATTTTTTTAATGTACTCTGGAAGAAAGCAACTTGGTGGTGGATGTGTTGTAGGAGCAGAGAGTTATGCTCCCCATCCTTGAAGTCAAGAGTATCTACAAAATCAATAGAATTCTTCTGCATGGTAGATTTATTCATTCTCCTCTGCTGTTTTATATTTCTAGTCACTGATTTATTTGTGTTACTATGGATTCATGATATTTATTTTATATTTATACTTATTTTATATTTAATGCAATGCTATTTTATTTATTTCACTGCTCAAATTATTTCAGTTTTAGACACTGAAAGTTCTTTCAACTGGAAGACAGTTTTTCATGACTGTTATTTGTTACAGAGAGATAGTATGCATATTCAAATAAAAGATAAAAATGATTTGCTTTAGTACATGTGTGTTAGGATGTTTAGAGGCAATTCATTTTTTCTCAAAGAACTCTCTGCTCTGCTTACTGGTTTGTGGGAGAATAGAATGTGAATCATACTAAATATTGCAATCTAGGTAATGTTTTTAACATTGGAAAACAAAATTACTTGGTCATGTTTGTGATAATAATAATGCCATAAACTTTTTGAAATTTAAAACCAGAAAAAAGAAAACTGGACTGTGAAATAGCTGATTTGCATGTGTGAAACACACACACAAAGCACATCTCTGTTACTCATAGGTCTTGAATTTGTCAACTTGCTTATTCACTCAAATTTATAATCACAAGAATCATTACTTGTGGCACTTTTGGGACATGTGACGAGTGTAGGGTATAATTTTGAGTCCTCTGACCAGCACGTTCCCAACAGGATCCAGCATGTTCTGACTACCTGCTCCTTTTCAAGTTTCTTCACACCTGCAGAGAGGGCCAGAGCATGGAGCTTGTGCTGGGCTGGGTAACACAGTGTGCAGAGCTCTCGCTCAAGGGCCAGAAGAACAGGTTTGGAAACTGCGATTGGGTTGACCTCAGGCAATCATGGAAAACCTTTATTCCTGCTTTCTCTCTCTCTGCCCCTCCCTTCTTTTTTTTTTTTTTTTTCAGAGGGTACATGAGCTTGCCTGAGAAGAAGAGACAGAGAAAGAGAGAAGGAAGTTCCCTATGGGAAGTGGTCACACTGCAATCCCTTCTTCATTTCTACTTCCTTTTGGGATTTTGGGCATGCATGCACATGTTCTTGCTGTATTATTCAAGCTGCCATGTCAGGGACAGGGACTCAAACCACCGTCAGCAATGTGGGATCCAGTCACCTTAGGCCACAAACTGGCTCAAATACCTCAGTTTTTATTCTTGTTTTTCTTTTGCAAACTAAAGAAAACAGAAAATTCTAGGATGAGTTGTTTTTAGAATATAAGGGAGTTGTGTTTTTTTGTTTGTTTGTTTGTTTACATTTTTGGTATAGAGAGCATCATGGGTCACCAGAGAGAGATAGGAAAGACAGAGAAAATAAGAAATCACACCTCTATTCCTTCTCCATTCTCCTCTTGGGAGTTTGGGCATGCATGCACTAACACCTGGCTTGATTTCCAAGCTCGCAGGTCCTGGACTTGAACCGTGGTTGGCCATGTGAGAGCCCAGTACCCCTAAACACTATGCCATCTGCTGGTGCCAGGATGTAATGTTTTCATCTCTGCAAAATGTGTATGTGTGTGTGTGTGTGTGTACGTGTGTGTGTGTGTGCACATGCATATCCACTAAGAGTAGCAGTTGTTATTCGTAAATGCGGAGTGTAGGACAACTTCGTAGACCTGCAACAAATAATGAGAATGAACTGTACACACACATTCACACACTAGTCACCTATAAGTGGACAGTCACAACAATCACATGACTGAGAATACACAATAATGTTCTGAATGAAATTTCTTTTTCTTGGAGAGTTTTTTGTTTTTTGGTTTTTTTTTTTTTTTTGCTATAGTGCAGAGAGTCAGCGAGAAATCACCCCCCCCACCAGGGGGGATGGCCACGCCGCAATCCCTTCCCCTCCATTCTCCTCTTGGGATCTTGGGCACGCACGCACACGCGCCTGGCATGAGTTTAAGCCACCGGGTCTGAGACTCAAACTGCAGTTGACTACGTGGGAGTCCAGCGACATAGCCATTACACTAACTGCTGGTCCCTGAATGAAGTTTCTTGAAGAGGAATAAATGTCAACTTTATAATATGCTATATATAAACACTTAACGTCATGTCAGAGGATCCTCACTTAAAACTTGTGACTATAATGTGGGAGACAGTCAATTAAACTTTCATTGAAGAATTTTTTTTTATTTGATCAGCAGTATGATTGGGAGTATGAGAGGTGAACTTGCTGATAAATTGCTTGAATAAACAAGCATTTGGATAAAGAGATGAAAGGTTGAGAAAGTAGGTCATATGGTTATTTCCTGAAGTAAGACTCCCAGACAGAGAGCAATGAAAAGTACCTGAAGTGGAAAGGCTCCCTTGTCAGGGTAATCACAGAGAGGTCAAGCTTGTTGGAGCAAGCGGACAGGCACCTAGTAGGACATGAAATAAGAGAAAAATTGGAAGGAACATCCGTCATTGTTAGGACTATGCTTTTTACTAATACCGAATAATTCTAATTGTTTTTCATCCTGACAGTAGGACATTAGAAAAATTGATTTCTGCTTACCCTCAAAGAAAAGTGCAATAATGCTTTTGTGGTCTACAATTTCTGATCACAATTCAGAAGTATATTAAAGCAACAGAGTATATAAAGACTCATTTTCTATCAAATCATTGACTGAGTTAAGAAATGTTAAGAAAAAAAATGATTTAATTATTATTATTTACACATCATCTGCCTTAATAAACTTTTTTTTTCTTTTTAGGTTTTTGTCATAAGGTACGTGTGCTCACCAGAGAGAAAAGAGACAGAGAGATACAGAAAGAGGCAAAGTGAGAAATTGCCCCTGGCAGAGATTACTACACCACAATCCCTTCTCCTCCATTCTGCTCTCAGAATTTTGGACACCCATACACATGTGCCCAGCTTGATTTTCAAGCTACTAAGTTTGGAACTTGTATCCTGGTCAGCCATGTAGGAATTCAGAAACTTAACAACCATACTACCTGCTGGCCCACAAATGATTATTTTAAAATAAGAAAAATTTGAAAATAAACAAATTAATCATTTGATTTAGAAATAACTGTCAAGTAAAAAACAGAGGTCAGGAATTGATCTTTTTTTGTAAATAAGTTGAAATGAAAGCTCTTAGATAGGACATAAACATTTAAAAATGTGTTTATTAATAACACTATGACATATAAAACCTGGAAAAATATTAAAAAATGACATTTTCTATACAATTTTTTAAAACTCTGAAGGTATTTAAAGATAGTGAGAATATCATTAATATTGCAGTGTGAACGTTTGAAGATGTAGACAAATTAGATCATTTTCCAGCAAAGTGCAAAATGTCAGGATCGATCCAGTTAGAAACATTAAGTCTCAATAATAGAATAGCCTAGAGAGATGGTAAAATGAAGAATCTACTAAACTTTCTAAACTTTAAATTCAAGATACTTCCTCTACTCTTAAAATATATATGTTGATTTAAAAATTTGTAAAGCTTCTCCTAGTATTTTTATTAGGATCATTGTTGCACTGAAACTTGATCGAGAAAGTAAAAAAAAAAAATAAATGTTAAGACTTTGAACTAATTTTATTGATATAAAGGTAATAATTTTAAGTTAAGTAATAGCTAATTGATTTCAGCACTGTACTAACAATATATGGAAGGCGAGGGAGATTATTTTCTAATATTTTAAATATTTTTTCACATTTAGAATTCTACAAATCTAATTTACTTAGAAATATATGTGGAACAAAAAATTATACAAGCAAAAGTAATTTAAACTATAAATCCAGTTAAATATTTCCAGAAAACTATAAAATTCCATTAAGGTATAAAATTATATCCTAGACATTGGTAAAAATCAATTTACTTATTAAAATATTAATCAATCACAAAGAAACATGATTTTAATGAAACTCATTGTATAAAATTATTTTAAAATCCACATAAAAATAGTGATTGTAATAGCTGAGTTCACAGTTAACTTCTGAGAATTATAGAGAATGAACTGCACCAAATCAAGTCTTATGAACACAGAGCCATTGGAAGCTAGATGGCATCTTGTTTTTTTCTGACAATAGTCCTATCTATATCCTTCTGCTACAACACAGTGTGAGAGTAATGTCTTCCTAAACAAAAATGTGGGTGTTGTTTAGAAGAGAAAAGGCAGAAAATTAATGATTGAGAAGCAATCATATATGTCTAATTCCCCACTTAAAATAACATATTTGTGTAGATTAAATATTCACATACAAATGTCAAAACAATAATCAATATTAGATATAAGTTTAAGGGAGTTATTAAATGTAGTACTAGAGACCATCTGGTCTTTTTTTGTAATCATTTCTCATTTTTTTTGTTATACACTGAAAATATGTACATATACATATCTAAAAACAAAGCAAGGGGGAACAGCAGTTGACATAATGGCTATGTCGCTGGACTCCTATGTAGTCAACTGCAGTTCAAGTCCCAGACCCAGTGGCTTAAACTCATGCTGGGTGCGTGTACACACGTGCCCAAGATCCCAAGGGGAGAATGAAGGAGAAGGGATGGCGATGTGGTCATTCCCCCCTGGGGAGGATGATTTCTCGCTTTCTGTCTCTGTCCCTCTCTTTCTGGCGAGCACACACATCCTATAGCAAAAACCCAAATATTCGCTACAGTAGTGCCTACAATCATAGATAGACAGGTTAAAGTATGGAATCCAGACTAATCATCATGGTTGAATATTTCAATGCTTTGTAATATCTCTATGCATATGAAATAATGTTATTTTAAAAGTTTAGACTCACTTAAAATAATCTTTTAAATACAAACATCACACAAATAGTCTATCTGTAACAATGATACCACGAAGGATTTTTTTGTTTGTTTGTTATTTTAATTTTTTTTTTGAGAGGTTTTCGCTATAGGGCACGTGTGCTCGCCAGACAGACAGAGAGAGACAGAGAGATAGAAAGCGAGAAATCGCCCCCCAGGGGGGATGGTCACGCCGCAATCCCTTCTCCTCCATTCTCCTCTTGGGA
>NW_006159750.1:1045910-1082960 GCF_000334495.1 Tupaia belangeri chinensis
GCCCACCGGGTCCGGGATGAGAACCGCGGTTGACTACATGGGAGTCCAGCGACATAGCCATTATGCTAACTGCTGGTTCCCTTTTTTGTTAATGAAGAGAGCTTTGCTATAGGGTACATGAGCTTGCCAGAGAGACAGAGAGAGACAGCAAGAAATCACTACCCCCCACCCCTAGGGAGATGGCCATGCTGCCCTTCTTCTCTATTCTCCTCTTGTCATTTTGAGCAAATAACGCACACATGCATGATGTTTTAAGCCACCGGGTCCAGAACTTGAACTACAGTTAGCCATGTGGTAGTCCAGCTATGTAACCATTATGCCATCTGCTGGTCTTGATATCCTGAGTTCTTAAGATCAATTCAGTAATGTTAACATATACTGAATAGAGACCAGCAGTTAGCGTAATGGCTATGTCGCTGGACTCCCATGTAGTCAACCGTGGTTCAAGTCCCGGTGGCTTAAACTCATGCCGGGCGCGTGTGCGTGAATTCCCAAGATCCCAAGAGGAGAATGGAGGAGAAGGGATTGTGGCGTGGCCATCTCCCCTGGGGGGTGATTTCTCACTTTCTGTCTTTCTGTCTCTCTCTGTCTGTCTGGCGAGAGCACGTGCCCTATAGCAAAAACCTCTCAAAAAATATATATATATACTGAATAAATAAATGTAAATTTGTATTACTTTCAGACTAATAACATTAGGTTAAAAAAGCAACATAGTGGATATGGTAAAACTAATTTTTAGAAAAAGTATGTTTTTTTCTAAGAGCTCTTAACAATGTTAAAGCATAGATATTAAAAATAATGAAAAAAATTGCAACAAAAATATAGATATTATAGGAAAATATTTCATAATCCAACGTCATGATATGAAACCAGTATACTTTTTCAGTTACCAACAGCTTGAGCAGTAAACAGGAAATGCACAGAAAAGAAATGGTAACAAATGTGACAAGCTTTAGCTAACGTATGCATTAAAATTCTGTAAACATATACAAACAATAATCATGTGACTGTTCACAAAGGAAATCTCAATAATTTTAGGAAATTGGTATCATGTATAAGCTATTCTATTATGTAATGAAAGAAAGTTAAAAGTTAATAGCAAAAAAGCTATAATGATAATTCAATATATCTAGACATTTTAATGAGAAAGTCTTCAAAAAGTTATGGAAAGCTAGAAAGCAGCTCCTTCTGGGGCACGATCATGTTGCAATTCCTTCTCCATCTCCTTCCTTTTAGGAGTTTTGACATGTGTACAAATACACCATGTTTCTCAAGCTGCTGGATGTGGGATTTGAACCTTGGGGTTGATTCAGCTGCCTTAACCATCAGGTAGCTGGACACAAACCCAGCCAGCCCTAGCTTACTTTCTTAATGTTTTCAAGTCATCATGGTAATTTTTTTCCAGGTTATTTAATTTGTTTTGTTGGGTAATGAGATCTGGGCAAATACGTGCCCATTTTAAACTGATAAAAATACTTTCCTTGAAAAATTTGTTGAAATAATTTTCACATAAACAATGATAACATTGAGTGTCTGTATGAGTCTGTGGCTGATGTGAAATACTCTATAAATACAAGTATCAATGAAGTCTGCAATCTATCCTCAGCCATACAAGCCTTTGAGGAAATGTCTTCCTTTTTCCAGCACATGGTTAATAAGAAAAGGACAGCTATTGAATGTGTGTTCAACAGGATGGAGAGGAGAGCTGGTATTAGGCGGAAAGTGTAATTGAAATGTAAGTAATTGAAGCATAACAAAAATCACCGGCAAAGGCTTTTATCACTCCAGTGAAGAATTCAGTCTAGCTTCCAATTGCTTCCTATAATTTCTGTATATAACCCTTCACTCCCCCTCTCACTCTCTCATAGGAAACATTCGTGATGTCAGAATTACAACCAGAGGTTACAGCACTGTGACATTTTAGAGCTCTTCAAGGTTTGTCAAGCACAGTAATTATATTTACTAGAAGTCTCTCACCTCTCGTACTCATGCACCTTAATCTCATACACAGTGGAAATCTATAAAGTGTAAAGTCCTAGAATAAAAAGAGTGAGGTTAAATGTTCCTGTTAGGGACACACAGATATGCTTAATATTTTGAAAACAGGTTAATCTTAACTGGATTTTATGTGTTTTTAAGAGCTAACATGAAAAGTAATAATAAGGTTTTCTATATAAATTATAATAACTCAAAAAAGTCAATTTGAAGGTTTTGTTCAGTTAAGAATTTTCCAGTTGAGACCCGAAGTTCTTTTACAGATCATCTTGAAATATTATATATTATCTGAATGTTTGCCTATCAGAATTGTTTTATAATGAGGTTTGTATTAGAAAATTAAGTAATTTTAAGTGAAATTTGTGAGCTCCCTATGCAAAAGATGTTTAGAAATATTTTGGAAATGAGTATTTCTACAATTTTACTAAACCAATTAGGTAAATTAACAATTAATGAACTTTTTATTCAATTATTTTATTAATCACAATATGACTGAATATTTTTTAAATGGTGTGTATACTGCAAATATAAAAACTTCAAGGGAAGTTTCATACTAAACAGTCCCTCAGATGCTTTTTGCTTGCCTTGTATAGATCCATTATAATATTAAAGTGTATAATGGAAATATATACAAAAATGTAACAATTTAGTACTAAAGTATTTCGACAATTTTTTTTTTTCTATAGGCACTTGTGCTTGCAGGGGAAAGAGAAAGAGAGAAAGAAACAGAGAAAGTGAAACACACATCCCCCCAGAAGATGGCCACACTGCAATCACTTCTACTCCTCCATTCCCCTCCTGGGATCTTTGGCACATACACACATGTGCCCAGCATGATTTTCAAGTCACCTAGTCAGATCTTAAACTACAGAGTTGGCCATGTGGGATCCAGCCACCTTAACTACCATGCCACAAGTTGACCTAGAACATTTTAAGACATTTATTTTATTGTTTATTTTATGTCAAAAAGAATACTTATCTCTCAAAAAAAAAAAAAAAAGGGACCAGCAGGTAGTGTAGTCGACCACGGTTCGAGTGGACCCCGTGGCTTAAAAATCATGCTGGCACGTGTGCGTGTGTGCCCAAGATCCTGAGAGGAGAATGGAGGAGAAGCGATTGCAGTGTGGCCATCCCCATAGGGGGTGACTTTTCTTCTGTCTCTCTGTCTCTGTCTATCTGGAGAGCCCACACGCCTTATAGGGAAAACTTCTTCAAAAAAAAAGAATACTTATAACAATGAAAAGAAAGCAACAATATGGAATTAAAATTTCAAATGTTAAACTAAATTAATAGCATTGTTAAGGGAATGAAAAGACAAGTCATAGGCTGAAAGAGAATAGTTACAAAGTTTACAAATATGATTAAAACTTAATAAGAAAACAAGAGAAAATTTAATTAAGTAAGCATTGATACACTTTGTCAATAAATATATACTGATGAAAAATAATCATGTTAATAGATACTCAAGATCATTGGCCATTAGAAAAATGTAAAACAAAAGGAGAAAGAAATGCAACTATACACTTAAAAGAATGACTCAAATAATTAAAAAAGACACAAATTGACAGTGGTGGTGGTGGTGAGGGGATAGGAAATAGTGTTACAGTGGTAACATGCGATGCTCTGCAAAACCGACCCACATGTGAATGTTCTGGGTTCAAGACCAGAGCCTTTCCCTAGTATGCTGGACATGCATGTGCCCCTGATCTGGGGCTGGTTAAAGCTAGAGGGGGATCTCAGTGTTGAAACTCTGTTAAGGGTGCTGTCTCTCTCTTTTTTCTTTCTTTTTCTATCTTTCTGTCTCTCTCTGGCCCATGGAAGTAATAAATTTTAAAAGCCTGACAATGGTAATTCTTGGTGAGAATAAAGAACAACAGAACTTCCATTTGTTGCTACTCAGGTGCAAAATTTTACAAGTGGTTTCTGGAAGTTTCTTATAAAGCTTACATATATTTCTTATCATACAATCTGAAAACTATACTCCAAGTAGTTTGATCAACTGATTTGAAACATATCCACATCAAAACCCACATGTGAATGTTTATAATGGTTTTATTAATTATTGGCAATGACTAGAAGCAAGTAAAATATCTTTCAAAGCTGAATGGATAAACAATTAAGAAATCATGTTGTAATGAAATATTATTCAGTGATAAAAATAAATGAGTTTTGAAGCCCCCCTCCCAAATGATATGCATGGATAAATCTTAAATGCATGTTTGTATGTCAAAGACATAAACATCAAATGGTACATACTACATGATTCAATTTATGTGACATTCTATGAAAGATAAAATGAGTAGCAGTAAATAAGTGGGTGTCCAGGTTTAGTGAGAAGGTGTGTTTACAAAGGTGAAACATGGGATTTTCAGGGCAGTGAAGCAATTCTATATGGCTTCTACACTACAATGGTAGCTCAAGGATACTATGCATGTGAAACTCATAGAATTTTACAACATGAACAGTAAATCTTCAGGTACACACATTTTCAAAAGGCTTTTAGGAGGTCAGAGCTGCCTAGAATAAAAGGCAGGAAGTGACAAAAGACTCTACGTGTATTGTAATTATCTGAAATAACCAAACCTAATGGAGACCATGGAAAAAGGTGTTGACTTACATAACTTTGGAAGGAGAGAAACTATATAACTAAAAGTCATAATAAGACTTAGAACTACATTAAGTAAGACATAGAACTATACTGAATATATTTCATGGGGGTATGGGTTCACAATTCTAAAACCAGTACAACGTGCATGAAAATTGAATGATGAGATAAAAGAATGTCAGATGGTAGGAATCAGCTTTCTTACTCTTTGAGTGGGAAGTTTCAAACAAGCACAATGATAAGGCTGGAATAATCCATGGTAACTGAATAATCCTACTGATAGTAGGAACTCATGCTTGACTTGATGTAGATACATATAGATATTTTTAAAAATTTAGAAATATGTTTATACATAATATGTTTATTTACACATAGGGTTACCAAGGGGGTCAGTGTTTACAAAGATGCAACATGGGATATACACATATACACACATTATCTACACACACACACTAGTTAGTGTACACACGTATATTTCTTTGCTCTATCAGTAAAAAATACAGAAGAAAAGTTACTTCACTTGCAACCATAATAATGTGGGTGTGTCTAAA
Source organism: Tupaia belangeri chinensis (assembly GCF_000334495.1). Classification (NCBI taxonomy): domain Eukaryota; kingdom Metazoa; phylum Chordata; class Mammalia; order Scandentia; family Tupaiidae; genus Tupaia; species Tupaia belangeri. The sequence goes on from NW_006159750.1 coordinate 1,051,062, forward strand.
GAATGTGGGAAACCATTGAAAGAGCTCTGAAGAGCTATGGTGGAAAAATTTGAGCATCAAAATAATTATAGTATTGGATTATGACCCAATGAACAAAATAAATATCAGGTTGCTTGAAATGATTTAATAAATGAATAGTTAGTGGAGAATAGCACATTTCTGTGCAGAATTCTAAATCATCTATGGAGATAAAAGTGGAGCATAATTCTTCACCCCTTAAGTGGGTCTGGGTACTTCATTCTGAAGAGTATAGCACTGGGACATAGAAAAGAGTAACTTTACGGAGAAGAAAGATGGCAAACACTACCGCCGCCTGGTGATCAAACGTCCACATGAGTAGTGATAAATCATGTTGATGTTTATGTTCTAGATGTGCTGTCATTTTACCTTAGTGATCTGCCTTCCCAAAGCCCACAGGCTCAGTCAAATCATATGGAAAATATCAAACCATTATTAAGTCACAGACATTCTACAGAATGCCTACTCAGCATTCCTCAAAGTTGTTAAGATCATTAAAAAAAGGAATATCTAAGAAATAGCCTTGTTGCAGCCAAGAAGAACCTAAAAAGACATGACAACTACATATAACATGGTTACTTAGATGGAAAACTGGAATAAAACAAAGTTATTAGACGAAAACTAGGACATCTGAATCAAGTAGGCAGGTCAGTAATAATAGTACATTAATACTAATTCATTAATTGGGACAAATGATTATTTTAATGTAGTATATTAATATAGCAAAAACCTGTGGGGTTTTTGTATTATCTTTGCAACTTTTCTATAAAAATAAAATTATTCTAAAATAAAAAAGCTTATCTACCCCACGAATGTCACATTGCTTTAGTAATAAGTGTTCCAATTTGACATATTCTTCCACATTCCTTTTTTTTTTGGCATTTAATTTCAATTTAACAAACATCACTTTTTTTCCAAGAAAGAAAAGCATTTTGAGACTACAAATATGTCAACCATAAATACTATGATTTCAGATTCCACACACTCTGATATTTCTTTCTCAGAGGTAGTTGGGCATGGAATTTTACTGGATGCATTTGCAGAAACTTAAATTTTATTAATTTTAATTCAAAATTTAAAAATGTTGGTAATTTTCCCTAAAAGTTACATTTCTTACTTCATGGTTGCACTGCTTACTGGCAACTGTGCATTGATCAGTTTCAAGACCTAAAACAGATAACTCCTCAAGACTGCTTCATGCTAAGTAACAGTCAAGAACTTCTGTGAAACAGTAGAGTGTTTTGATGGAGTATACTTACCAAGAGCACAAAACTGCTATGACTGGGGGATCAAAGACATCCACAGGATAGATGTTAATGGCATTCTCCTTTCAGGCAGTTTTTATTTGGTCAGATAATGTCACAGTTGATTACATAAGATACTCTCATCAGCTGAGGAGAAATCAGGACAAATTGAAAATTTGTCAATAGTTTATCCTTTATGTGTCAACATACCCAAAAAGAGAAAGTTGAAGAAATTATGTGAATAAACTGACATTGAAAGTGTGAGTAACACCTGTTTTAAGACTAGTAAGTATTAATAAATTTGTGACTATAATATTTGAATTTTGTAAAAAAAGCAGTATTAATCTGTAAATTTCCCTTAAGTGCAAAAAACAAAAATAAAACACACACACAAAGTATAAGCAACATAAATATCTCAAAGAAAAAGAAGGAAGAAAGTTTGAAGTTTATTTAGTCATCAGTTAATTCCAACATGCAGACATGTTTCTTCCACTCATTTCTTATTCATCTTTATATTCTCACACTTTTCCATTAAATCTCTAAATGTTGTATCCTTTTTAAAAATATACGACTAACATTTTTTTCTCTTAAAATCTTTCAGCCCAAATCCCACTGCTCCCAGACATAAAGGGAAACATATGCTCTAAATACAGAAGATTTGTACAAAGTTTACAGATTCCACTTTCAGTTGAATTTGCAGGTAAGAAAAAGAAATCATCCTTATAAATTCATAAAACCCAAGAGAGGCTAAGAGTCAATGCAAGACTATATGGAAATCAATGTATTTTTATCAGAATTCACATGATTTTATTTATTTTTGTCACTGTAATAGATAAAAAAGAAAAACCCTGAACCTAAATAATTTATTAAATGAGTTTCACATTTTAAGTCCTGTGTTTCCTATTTTTTTTTTTTCTAGAGTCACTTATTGCCTGGTGCTAACTTGAAGGTGGCACTAACTTCAGTAGGATCCAAAGTGACTTTTTGGAATATTGGAAATGTTCTCTATCTTAATTATGGCAGTTAATAGTTTAGTAGGCACATTTGCCCAAAATAAGTGATGAGCTAGCCTGGGTGGTATGCTCATTCGTATACTGGATTGCTAAACTGGAAGCCACTTGCCAACTGTAGTTCTAGTCTGCAGTCCAGTCAGCCTGTAGAAACACCAAGAAACAGTGTGGAAACACACATGGCCAAGGTTCTGGCAGGCTGGAGAACTACAGGAAGTGAATTGTGTGAATGAGCCCCATGGAGGGTGCTCACTTTCTCTTGTTTGTGTGGGTGCATGAATTTTGTCATGAATTTAAAAATAATATTTAAAAAAATCAACTGGTGCATTTTTGTATGTAAATTAACCCCAAAGACTAAATTTAAAAACCTTCATTAAAAATTTTTAGAAAGATTTTTTTTGGCTATGGGGTGCATGCATTCATTGGACAGACACAGAGAGACAGAGAAACAGAAAGTGAGAAATCACTCCCCAGGGGAGGTGGTCACACTACAATCCCTTTATTCTCCTCCTGGAATCTTGGGCATGCATGCCCACTCACTCAGTGTGAGTTTCAAGCCACCAGGTCTGAGACTTGAACCACAGTCAACCATGTGGGAGTTCAGCAATGCAACCATGATGCCATTACTGGTCCCAAAACATTTTTTAAAAAGTTATAAAATATAAATTAGTAATTGTCATTAGCTATTTGATGCATCTTTAGTTAAGTTTTATATAATCGATCAAAAAAAGATTTCTCTGCTCGTGGATGCTGTTCAGATTCTTTCAGATGTCTCCGTTAACTGGGAACATTTGATAATATAGAATACATTAAAACTTAATGTATCTATTGATACTTTGTATATATCTATAATTAATTTCTCTCTCCATAATTTCCAAGATTAATCAATATATTTAATAAGATGCTATTGTTTTGAGTTTTTTCATATGTTATCTTAAATTGACACTATAAAGATATTGTAATGTTAGTGACAGATTTTTATAATGAAATGACAAAATATTGGTTTTTCTGACTTTCAGAAACATACAGGTAATCTTTAACATTTGGGTAATGTCAAATAGGATGAGAAAATAATTAGTTAAATGCTATAGAACAGAATTATTTTAGACCTTCTTAGATTTTTAATGTATTTATATATTTCATGATTTATTGAAAAGAAAAATACTAAGCAATGTTTCTCAATATTTGAAAAAAGAATATTTTTGTAGAGTATTTCTGTGATATTCTGCATTATGAAATAAGTTTGGGGAAAATTAAGATAAATATTTCCATTCTCTCAAGTCACAGACATATTTCTACTTACTTTTCATATCAAGGAGGCTGCATTGAAATTCCTCTTTGGCAATTGCTTTCTCCCACTTTCAACTTCCTCTTGGGTAAAGCAGGAACAATGTGCAAAGTGGTTTTTCAGTCCTAGAAGAGTTCCACCGTGGCAACTTAGACGATAGTTTATATCTGTTAGTCTAGTTTATAGGCAAAGCCCTTTTCCTGCAAATATTCATAAGAAAGAAATTGTCATACATAATACAGATTTTCTCTGAGTCAGTTTTTCCCACCGTAGGCAAGCAACAGTCCCATTGCTTCCCATATTTCTACATGCTTGCCTCTCTGTTTCAGAGAGACACTTCATTGTTTTGGTTTAGCATAATCAGAAATTTTTATATGTTCTTCTTAAGCTTCTAGCTTCTATTTAATTGTAACTCTTTAATAGTATTAACATAAGTAACCAATTAACTAGTTCCATTATTATTTGTTTCTCTAGTCTTAGCACCAGAACTCTAACTAAATGCAAAATACATATTAGTCTTCTAAAAATGTTTACATGGTTAGATGCTGTGTTTTATTCTTTTCATTTTTCAAAGAATTAGATGTATTTAAGGAGGTATTTTTTTTTTCCTTCCCCTTATGCTCTTAAATGATATTTTGCTCTTCTGTGATATTTGTTATTGGCAAATGTTCTCTTGAAATTGTTCTTTCAAATTAACACTCTGTGATTTAATTGTGAATATATATATATACTTACATATATAATGTATATATACACATATACATATATAAATTTTATACTATTATGTAATCTATGATTAAAAAGTCATATCTATAGGAGTAAGTTCTTGTGCAAGTAAACTGTTGAATACATGATGGAGAATCTAAAAGGTGAAAGACATAAGAGCAAAATGACTATAAATTTTTAGCAAAGTCTCTCAATGAAAAGAGCATTTTTTTTAAATCATAAGAGTAGTACACAAGTATTGAGAAACTGGTTTTCTAAAAGAATCATTTTGTTTAACTTTATTTATTTATTTTTAATTTGCTCAGAGTGGGACAGAGCAAGAGGGTGGGGAGTGAGAAAGCAAGCCACCAGGTCCAGGACTCAAACCGTGGCTGGCCATGTGGGAGTCCAGCGTTCTTAACCACCACCCCATCTGCCAGTCCCTATCCCTGCGGGCCCCAGAGAAACTGATTTAAAAAAAAAAAAAAACTGTATTTATTATTGCTATTTTTTCATTGACCAGAGAGTGACAGAAAGAGAGAGGGATAGTGAGACAGCAAGCCACCCTGTCCAGGACTGGAACCACAGTCAGTCATATTGGACTCCAGCACCTTAACCACCAAGCCCTGAGAAACAGATTTGACAACCATCTCATGATTACAACAGATTCTTCTGTTATTTCCTTACCCTTAAAAAAGGGGGATGGCATGGGAGAATTCACCTTCCCTCATGGATAGTTATCCATTATCCTCACTAACATATAATTAAAGAAAAAAAAGAAAATTCTAAACAATGAGCCAAATGTTACTGCCATTTTACTATCTTTTCAGAGTTAAGATAAATGATGTTTTTAATATTTATTGGGTATTTGAAATTTATATGTGTGTATGTGTGTGTGTACTTGGATGGTACTTCTGAATACCTGGCAACAATATAATAAGAGATTTAAAAAAATATTCTTCCTATTTTGGGCATATTCAGATTGTATTCAGAATGGCATTTATGTTTTAAAGTAATATTTTCATTTCTATATAGTGAACCAAATAAAGAATAGAAATATGCATTTTTAACCTATCTTTTGAAATTATGGTACATTGGTCCTTTATTATCACATATTCATGAGAATTAATCCATTTATATATTAAGCTATCTTTTCAATAAGAGGAGATTTATGTGTATTGTGTAGAAATATTCGCCAAGTAATTTGTCAGGTTAAATGTGGTCCCACGAGTCTAAATAAAAATGTCGAGTTTTATTCACATGAAGAAAAGTACCTGCTTAACCAGGCGGATAGGTTATAATGTGATGGCAATTCTAAAATGTATAGTGCTACAGTTAGTTCTACATATGCGTCTAGATATTTTTTCCCTTGAAAATATTTTACTCATGAATAAGCTAAATTCTAAAATAATACAAACACCTAACAATACAATTATGCTACTCATGATTTTACGACATACTTAAAGACTTTTCCATAAGAGGCTCAACCAGGCCATAGAATATACTTGTAGTAAGTTAAACCAATACAATTTGTCCAATAATATTATTATAACCATATAGTTTTGTAATATTCTATGTGCTTATTGCTATAAATAAATTTGTTCTTATTTGTGTAACTATCCATCGTGATAAATGTGAAGGCTCTTCACGAAAGTCCATGAGAAATGCACATTATGGAAAAAACTATGCAGACATTTCAGAATGTTTAAATTTATTTATTTTGTTAGTTTGCTATAAGGCATGTGTACTCACTAGAGAAAGACACAGTGAGAAATCCCTCTATCCCCTGCCAGGGAATGGCCATGCCAAATCCCTTCTTTTCCTCCTCATGGATTTTGGGTATGCACACACAAACATATGATATGTTTTTCTAGCCACAGGATCCAAGACTCCTTCAACTGTGCAGTCAGCTATATGGGACCCAATTGCCTTAACCTCCACTACATCTGCTTGTTCCTCAATTTTTTTTTTCTTTTTTTTACCAAAACAAACTTGTACTTCAATTAAATTTTGCCACAAAGTTTTAGAAATTATCTGTATTATTAACATTGTTTCCAACAAATATAATAGATAAACAAATAAAAGGGACTGGCAGGTGGTGTGCTTGAGTCGCTGGACTCCCACATGTCCAACTATGGATAAAGTCCTGGACCTGGCAGTCTGAAAATCACAACAAATATAATAGATAAATATTAGCATTGTTTTAAAGGTGATGAAACTAACTTTTTAAAAGGTTAAGTACTCAGCCAAGGTCATGAAAATAGTGCTATTGTAGAAGTAAGAAAATGGAGGTATGCGGACAGTAGGTGGCATGAAGTTTAAGGTGCTGCATTCCTACATGGTCATCTATGGTTCAAGTCCTGGTCTTGATGGCTTGCTTTCTCACATTTTTCACTTTCTCTCTCTCTCTCTTTCTCTGATGAGTGCATATGCCCTGTAACAAATTTAAAAATAATAATGAAAAATAAAAGTAAATAATCTTTTTAAAAAGTAAAAGAAGGTATGAGAGAACCTGAAAAGTTTGTGGAAAATAAAATATAGATTTACTTTAGTGCAAAACACTTTGAACTGCATACATAGTTTCTGTAGTATACATATTCATGAACTTTTTTGTTTTTTAGAATTTTTAAAAATTTATTTATTCATTCATTTATTTTAATTTGACCAGAGAGAGAGAGAGGAAAGCAAGAAAGCAAGCCACCAGATCCGAGTCTCAGCCATGTGGGAGTGTCCAGCACCTTAACCACCATGCCACCTGCTGGCCCCCATATTTATGAACTTTTTAAAAACCCTCATATGCCTCACTTTGAAGAAGTATATACTGGCTCACCTGTATCATGATATGAAACTAATATATAGGTTAAAGTTTTTGACCATATAATGTTCAGGCATTATTTTAAAATTTCTTTGATATATTAAGTGAGATAATCTTAGAAACTCTATGAAGTAGATTTTATTTCTTATATCTTAGAGATGAAAATTTATCACAAGAAGGGACTAAAGTCAATAATTTGATGAAATTCTCAGGGACCAGCAGTTGACATAATGTCTGTGTCACTAGATTCCCATGTAGCCAACTGCAGTTTGATTCCTGGTGCATGTGTGTGCGTGCCCAAGATCCCAAGAGGAGAATGGAGGAGAAGGGATTGCAGCATGGCCATCTCCCCTGGGGGGTGATTTTTCACTTTCTGTCTCTCTGTCTTTCTCTGTCTTTCTGGCAAGCACACGTGCCCTATAGCAAAAACCTTTAAAAAACAAAAATAATAATTTGATGAAATTCTCACAATATTTAACTAGTAAAAAGTGATTTTATTTTGGAATCCTGTACTTGGAGGTAAGTTTACATAATATTGGAATTTGCTGCAGAATTATTTCCAGACTGATATAAGAAATTAATATCCGCCTTATTCACCTACCGCACGCTGCCAAGTGAAGAAATTACACAGTGTAGTGACTAGCTTTACAAGCCATCTTGGAGACATAAAGTTGCAGAGATAATATAAGTGGTTTCCTAGTGTTCCTCCCCTTACATTGCCATGGAAGATTCATCAGACTAACCAAGATCGGTATGTTTAACAGACACATGATAGTTACAGGGCTAGGGTAATGCCCTATGTCTGAATATATCCTGCATATGGTACTCCTCCCCATAGCCAAGATTCTGTGACATGGTCATGAGGTTTGAAAATGGAAGAAGCATCACTCATTATTACTCCTGGTAATCCAGGAGCAACATTTTTGTTTCCTATTAACCTTACAACTTTACGTTCTACTGGTCTAAGATCTTAATTCCAGGAGACATAGCAACGATTCTACAGAACTGAACATTAAGACTGCTATCTGGCCACTTTGAACTCTTCATATTTCAGAATCTTGTGAAGAAGGGAGTTGCTGTATTAGGTTAAGAGATTGAGCCTAAGTACCAAGAGAACATTGGATGCTACTACAGAACAGAGGTAAGAAGAGCGTATCTGGAAAACAGATCACTCAGGGTATCACTTAATATTACCATGTCTTGTTATTAAAGGCAATGAAAAACTATGTAAATGCAATTCAAGGAAGACTACGAATGGCCCAAAACCTTCAGTATGAAGGTCACTTCAACAGGCAAAGAACCATGTCCAGCTAAAGTCCTTACTTAGGCCAAAGTGAATATGGAACGGATAGTGGAAGGAAGTTACAAATACTAGCTATGCTGAAGAGGACTGTAATTTTATTACTTTCTTATGTATATGTACATATATGTAAATATATATATGTATATATATATATCAGTATTTTTATTTTATTCCCACTTTTATCTCCTTATCATTTAAAATAAGAAATATTAATCATATTTGCCTTCACATCACGTTATTTTAGTTATAGAATTATGAACAAGAAGAATGAACTCTACCTATGGGCTTTACATCCTTTGCTGGGGAAAATGTTAGCAAGTTTTTAGTTGTACACAGGATATGTATACTGTATCAGGTGGAAGTATGACTTGGTTATTGTTATTTTTTAAGATTAAGTATGTTTTAAGGATGACATATAGATAGATGATAGATAGATAGATAGATAGATAGATAGATAGATAGATAGATGATAGATAGATAGTAGATAGAGCTAGATAGATGCCATGTTGACAAGGGTTGAATTGTGATGTTGGTTTTATGTGTCAGCTTGGCTATGCCACAGTACCCAGCAATTCACCACCAGTCTCGGTGCTGTGGTGAAGTTATGTTTTAAGTGTGGATAACATCTACAGTCAATTGACTCTAAGACGATCACCCTTGATAATCTTGGCTTCATCTAGTACAGTTTAAAGGCTTTAATAGCAAAGCTAGTTTATCTGAGGAAGAAAAAAAATTACTACTCAAGGCCGCAGCATCAGCTCCTGGCCAGCAGTTTCCAGTCTGAGGGACTTGCCGAACCCACAATCACATAAGCCAATTCATGTACACATATTTGCATACACACACACTCCATACACACACAATCTCATACTGCCTTTGTTTCTCTGGAGAACCATGGTTTATACACACTGGAAAAAATAAGTTTATTGATTTATTAATCAGGTCTTGTGACAGAAATAGAAAAGAAATGTGATCTCCAGCATTTGGCAGAATAGAATTGCTTGAGATTGTCTTGTTTTAGTATGCATCTTGTCTTGGACAATGGCATGGCTATAGACATTTTTAGTTTTTCTATATGCTATTTCTAAGAAAGACTTTGGAATAAACTTTGATATCAAAAAGCATTATCTAAAACATAAAATTATTATCTGCAGCTATTCCACCTAAGACTAGGTCTTAGACACACATGTGTGTGAATGTGTCTGTGTGTTTCTACCTCCTGTTCTGTGCATCAGAATTGGACTGCTTCTGACGGATGCATCTCAGGTGTGGCTACTCTCGCCATCTGGCAGTTTACTTTTCACCAACTCAACTGCTCCAAAGTTGGAGATCCATTTAACTATGCCATTTGTAAGAATTATATCTTCCTTCAGAACAGGACTAGTGACCAGTGGAGAGATATGGCAATTGCTGTGTCTAATTGAAACTGGCTAAATATTCTCTTTGTTCTTTATTTTTGTCTTTTAATTTATTTTTTTAGGTTTTTGCCATAGATTTTGTTCTTTATTTTTGTCTTTTATTTATTTTTTTAAGTTTTTGTGATAGGAGTTTCTTTGCTGGAGAGAGACAGAGAGAGGAAAAGTGAGAAATCACCGACACACACACAGGGGAGATGGCCACAGTGTAATCCCTTCTCCATTCTGTTCTCAGGATTTGGGGCATGGAAGCATATGCAACTGGTTTTCAAGCCACCAGGTGCAAGAACTTGAATCATGGTCATGATGAGGCAGTCCAGTGCCTTAATTGTCACGCCATCTGCTGGCTCTTTTTTTCCTTGGGGAACTAACGATACCAATAATTTCTAAGAAATTATTAAGCCACATATTAACACTTAGCTTCTTTCACTCATGTATCTTCCAGTAAACTAAAAGTTCAGTACTGCATGCCTTAAGTCTCAATTTTCTTATTTTAGAGTCATAATAGTAATATTAATATTACTTCAAATATGTTACTATTAATAGTAATAATATTGCTTGTAAAGTGCCTTAAAGGTGACTTCCTTATGTGGGACATGATTGATTAAACCAATAACTTTTTTTAAAAGAATTATTTATTTTATTTTATTTATTATTATTATTATTTTTAATTTTGATGAGAGAGAGAGAAAAAGTGAGAAAGTCAACAACCAGGTCCAAGACTTGAACTGTGGTTGGCTATGTGGGAATCCAGCACCTCAACCATCACGCCACCCGCTAGCCCCTAAGCCAGTAACTACTATACGAAGAAGTTATATAAACCAGCTAGACAACAAAGTATAACATGAAATAATGTGTAATTAAAAAATAAGGAAAATGACACATTTAAACTGCACTCAGCAATGTTTAGAAGATAATAGTCATAATAATAAAAAGGCAAAATTTTAAGATACTTGAAAAGTATTTTCTAAATAAAGCTTCATATTAATAATAAGCTAATTACTTAAAGTTTTGTAAGTGATTTAATTAGAGAGAAGAGATTCAGTACATAATAGGTTGGTGTCAAAGAGAGTGACTGGAGACAGGTCCATCAAATTGCCAAAAACAACTGGATGAAACTCAAAGGATTAATTAAAATTTCTGCCTCAAATAAAAATGGAACCACAACAGAACATCCATCACCATAGACAGGACGTCCACAACCAATCATAAAAATAAACAAAACAATAAAGCGTTCTGGGCCTCTCGTTCTTTACTTAACTAAGAACAAAACGTCCTCCAGAGACATAAATTAACTCAGCATGCCCCAACCTTCTCACAAATCAACCCTCTCAGGATGTTAATCTAGCAGAATGAGATAAAATGAACACATGTATGTGTCTGCAAATGAATATGAATGCTAATGAATACAGTGAAAATTATAATTCTATGTCTGTCCTTGGCCTAAATCTTCCCCTCAAAGGAACTGTTTGTGGAAATAGTATTCATCAACCTGATTGGAAACCGAAACAAGGCAGATGGTCAACACACAGTTGGCATGTTACCTAGCTGAGGAAGATACTACATTTCCTAATACTAGAAGTCAAATATTTTCAAGAAGAAAATTTGGCGTAACAGTTTTTTCAATACACAGAATCATTCATACATGGTCATAAACAATTTATAAATTTGTATTTTATTTATCCTTCATAGTGCACAAAGCTCAAATCATAAGTGTAATTTTGAAAAACTAGCAATCACAAACTTGCTTGAGAAGTTTTTGCATAAAAAGCATTTATGGTGACAACTCTAGTGCTACCAATTCACTAAGTGGTTGAAAATGATGAAAATTAACCCAGTTTAATAATTTTTAAGTTATATGATGAGACTCAGGGTTTGGGATCAGTTTGGGATCAAATAAAAAGTTATCATTAAAGAGTTTAGAGGTTTTGATTATGAACAATGATTATATACTTGTTTAATCCAAGTTTATCTTCAATAAAGACACTATGTGAACAGAAACAGAATTTTTATTTCATTTCTATCTCCCTTACATGAAATGTTTTAAAAAGAAGCTGAGTTAAGGACATAGATATAAACTGTACAGGATGAGTGTCCAAGATGGTGATACAGGCTTAGTTCGTACTGTAAGAGGAAGCGTATTTTCATACCTCATGGAATCTACGTTATCTTTTTTAATATATACTTTTATATCTATTAGGAAAGAGCTTGTAATTATTGTAAGTTGCCACAGGTTTTTAATGTGCACAACTAAGACATTTTAATATGTGAAAATGTGCCTCTAAGAATTGATAAAATATAGTTCTTTGATTATAGATAAATTAGTTGCTGAGATTTGTAAATGATCAAACAGAGTCTTTAAATGGCTGAATAAGAGGCCCAATGATCTAATTTGGACAGTTGTTACTTTTTCTGTTAATTTTATCATAATTAAGACAAATTCTCTTTCGTTAGTAATGCCAAAAGTTTTAAATATTTTGGGTTGAATATTGTCTTACAAAGAGATGTTCATGTTCTAATCCACCAGTGACCTGTGAGTATGACTTTTTCTATTTGTTAGAAATAGAGTCTTTCCAAATGATCAAGAGAAGGTCATTAAGGTGGACCCTGCTCTAAAATATCCATATAAAGAGGGGCTATTTGGACATGCAGACAGATGCCTATAGGGAGAATGCCATATAAAGATGAGGCAGAGATCAGACTGATGGCATCTACAAGTCAAGAAATGCTAAAGATTGCCTTCAAACCACCAAAAGATAGAAGAAAGATAAGAAAAAATAATTCTTCATAGCCCTACTACTTTTCTCCTGCAGCTGGTCTATGCATAAAAAAGTCACTAATTAAGGATCTGAGAAATAGAATTATTTACCATTATTAAGGAGGTAAATAAAAAAATAAAATATAAGAGTATATGTTTCCTTGTACTGGCTAATATTTAGCACAGTAAAAAGTTCCAGAGATGTCTCTATAGATTTTACTTTGAATGCATACCTGAGTATTTTCTTCTAATCAATTTTCTGCGAATTAAACAATTAGAAGAGTTGAGTAGGGTTACATTTTCACATTTTCTTCTCCTGTCATATCTTTTTTTAAATTTTGTTTTGTTTTGGTTTGGTCTTGGTTTCCTCCAAAAGGCTTAGTCTTCATATCTAACATATAATTAATTTTTATTAATTCATTAGTATTAGATGCTTTGTGCATATTAAAAGAACAGCTACAACTTAACTTTAATTTTTATTAATATATACACAAGGTGGATATAATTTTAGAGAAAATATCTGGGATAAGAGAAATCAAAATCAATATTTGTAAAATAAGAATGTTACAATCACTTATAATATATGACTATTGATATCACAGTGCTATGTTTTTATTCATATTTTAAAATCAATATTCTTATAAACCATACCAAGTATATTAAAATTTTGGTGCAGGGATAACCCCATAGCTTGGTGGTAAACCACAATATGGAGGGAAATAGACCCCACATAGCCAACCGTAGTATGAAATCTAGCCCCGGTAGTTTAAAAGCATGCAGGTACACATGTGTGTATGAAATCTAGCCCCAGTGGTTTAAGAGCATGCAGATACACATGTGTGTGTGTCCAGGTTCTTGGTGGAAAGGAAGAATGAGGAAAGAGGTTTGCAATGTCATCAGGCCGCATTGATTGATGCTTTCTCTGTTTCTTTCTCTCACATGTGTTAGCACTCATAATCTTTCTGGCATTTAAAAAAATGTCTGGTGGAGCCAGTAGGTGGCATAGTGGTTAAGGTCCTGGACTCCTACATGGCCTACTATGTTTAGAGTCCTGGACCTGGTGGCTTGAAAATTTCTCCATGCTCCGGGCTCATGAGCGTGTATGCTCAAAATCCTAGAAGAGATTGCAGTGTGGTCATTATCCCTGGTGGGGAAGATGATTTCTCACTTTCCCTCTCACTACCTCTCTCTGGCAAGCACACCCACCTGATGGGAAAAACCTTTAAAAAATAAAAATGTTTGGTGCCAGTGCAAGTAATTTATTTCAGAGATAAATGTGAAGAAAAAAAGAAGCCTGCTAAATTTCTCAGTAACAAATGAAAGAATTACATTTCTAATTAAACAATTATGTTTCTAACTTTTCTTACTTGAAAAGTACAGTGGTATACATTTATGAAATGACTAAAAAGATATCATGTCAAAAAATTCTAAAATTTAAGTGATAGTTTTGAGCATTTAAAACATTGCTTTAAAGTTAAAAACTCCCTTAAACTTTGTGCCATTCTTCAAAATTATAAATTATTAATGTCCCCTGATACAAATTATTTTGAAAAGAGTTCTCTTCCCAGAATGGCTGTGTGAGATGCTCTATAATCTTCACTTTAGCAGATCAGCTGTAACAGGTGAATATCATAAAAATAAATAAATAAGTATATAAATAAAATTTTCTGCAAGATGTCCTAAGGACACAGAAAAAATGAGGACTTTTTTTCTTTCCGGAAATTGATTAGATAGCAGTAAAAGCACAAAACGCTTATGGTACGTGAGCCATGGCCTGCCTTCCTCCATCGGGTTAGCATTATGGACACGTGTGGGCAAGAAAGTACGGCTCCGTGCTGTAGCTCCCAGCTAGCGACTATGGTATCCAGCTGGGAGAGTTGACAAAGAACTCTCTTTGGCCAAACCAGATAAAGCTCTTCTGAGTCTTCCTTCTGACTAGACTCCAACCTTGAGCTTTGTCTTTGGTCTGCTTAGCACAGTTTCCGTAAGAATCTGAGTCAATTTAGTGAAAACTAAAAACTTTATTTCATTTATTTGAAATAATCAAAATAGGAATATGCATAGAGAATGAAGGCAGACAGTTAGGGAAGGGAGCATGGAGGGTAACTGTTCCATTGGTTTGAACTTGCTTTGGGGGGGGGGATGAAATATTTTGGAACTAGATAAAAGTCTTGATTGTAAAACATTGTGCCTTTACTAAGTGTCACTGAAGTATTCATTTTAAAATTGTTAACTTTATACTATGTGAATTTCACATCAACTAAAAAAGTCTTCATAATCCCTTAGGCTGGTCAATGTGATGGCTGGCTCCTCTTTCCTTTAATAGGGGAGGCAGTCTCCTTACACTCTCTCCTTATATATTCAGAGGTAATAAAAATAAAGATTTCTGCAGTCTCATATCTATGACTAATTGATTCACATTAGTACAGGAAGAGTACAATAGTGAAACATTGAACACTATAGACATACAAAGTTTATGTCAATATGTTACTCTGTGAAAAATAACTATAACAATCCATGTAGGTTTATCAGTATGCTATTTTTATTTGTCTCGAATATGCCACTTCAATGAATTATCTGTATAATCTTTGTTTTTCAAAACTATAGGCTTACCATGAAGATATAGCAGGGTTGGTCCCAGAACATCATAATATAGCAAATATTGCAGTAAAACAAGTCACATAAATTTTTGTTTTCCTACTGCATGTGAAACTTATGTCTACCATATACTATAGTCAATTAAGTGTGCAATAGCATTATGTCTAAATAATGTACATAGCATCGTTTAAAAAAATTTGCTGCTAAAAACTTCTAATAATTATGTGAGCTCTCAATGAGCTGTAGCTTTTTTTGGTGGAGAGTTTCTTATGGAACATGTTGATGTTGTTGACTGATCAGGTTGGTGGTTGATGAAAGATGAAGTAGTTGTAGCAATTCCTTCAGCTAAGACAACAGTGAAGTTTTCTACATTGATCAACTCTTTCACAAAAACATATTCTGGGGAACCAGCAGTTAGCGTAATGGCTATGTCGCTGGACTCCCACGTAGTCGACCGCGGTTCGTGGCCCAGACCCGGTGGCTTAAAACTCACGCCGGGCGCGTGTGCGTGCGTGCCCAAGATCCTGAGAGGAGAATGGAGGAGAAGGGATTGCGGCGTGACCATCCCCCCTGGGGGGTGATTTCTCGCTTTCTGTCTCTATGTCTCTCTCTGTCTGTCTGGCGAGCGCACGCGCCCTACAGTGAAAAATCTCTCCAAAAAAAAAAAAAAAGAAAAAAAAAACATATTCTGTAGCATGTGATGCTGTTTAATGGAATTTTGCCCACAGAACTTCCTGCAAACCTGGAGTCAATCTTCTCAAATCCCACGACAACTTTATAGTAAGTATAATAGTATAAATCCTTTGTCATTTCAATCATGTTCATAGCATCTTTTTTAAAGAATTATTTATTTCATTTGATATATATGTGTGTGTGTGTGTGTGTGTATAATTTGATGAGAGAGAAAGGGAAAATGAGAAAACAAGCCACCAGGTCTGGGGCTTGAATCACAGTTGGCCATGTGGGAGTCCAGCACTTTAAGCATATACCACCTACTAGCCTCATTCATAGAATTTTTATCAAGAGTAGATTTCATTGATAAAACTACCTTAATTCATTTATAAGAACAAATTCCTCATCCATTATAGATTTAATCATAAAATTGTTGCAGTTCAGTCAAATTTTCAGGCTCCACTTCTAATTCTAGCTCTCTTTCTATTTCTACCACATCTGAAATTACCTACTCTAATGTAGTCCTAAACCCCTTACAGTCCTGTACGAAGATTGCAATCCATGTCTACCAAAAGTCTGTTAATTAATATTTTGATCCCCCCCCATTAATCATGAATGTTCTAAATGGCATCTGAGAGAATCTTTTACAGAGGGTTTCAATTGACTTTGCCAGGATCTAGCAGAGGAATCACTGCTATAGCCTTATAAAATATTTCTTAAATATTAAGACTTAAAAGTCAAAATTATTCAATCTATAGGCTGCAAAATGGATGTTGTGCTAGCAGGCATGAAAACCACATTAATCTCCTGGTATGTTTTGAGAGAATTTTTTTTTTTCCTGAGCGGCAGGTCCCAAAATTAGGCTTGATGTATTCCATAAAATATGCGGTACACATATATACTGTCACATAGGTTTTGTCATTTATTGAGCACAGGCAGACTAGATTTAGCGTAGTTATTAAGGGTTTTAGGATTTTTGAAATGGTTAAAAAACATTTCTTTCCATTTAAAACTACCAGCTGCATTAGCTCCAAGCAAGAGTCAGTCTGTCCTTTGAAGTTTGAGGTCAGAAATTGACTTCTCCCTTCTAGCTATAAAAGTCCAAGATGGAATGTCCTTCCAATGTAAGGTTATTTTGTCCTCACTGAAAATCTGTTGTTTAGTGTAGCCACCTTTATTAATGATTTTAGCTAGGTCTTCTGGGTAACTTGCAGCAGCTTCTGTAACAGTACTTACTTTGTCACTTGACACTTATGTAATGGAAATAACTTCTTTCCTAATACCTCAGGACTCAACTGCTGCTAGCACTAAATGTTTTCTTCTGCAGCTTCCTCACTCTCTCAATCTTCATAGATTTGAGGAGTTAGGGATTTACTCTAGATTAGGCTTTGTTTTCAGGGATGTTGTGTCTATATTAATGTTCTGTCCAGACCACTAGAACACTCTATAAAAGCAATTAAACTGTTTCATTTTCTGATCATCCATGTGTTCACTGGAACAACAATTTAATTTTCTTCAAAAACTTTCCTTTGCATTCACAACTGGGCTGTTCCACATAAGAGGCCTAGCTTTTGGCCTACCTTGGCTTTGACTTGCCTTCCTTATAAAGTTTAATCATTACCACTTTTGAGTTAAAGTGAGAGACATGCAGCATTTTCATTCACTTGACAGTAGAGGCCATTATGGAAATATTAACTGTCTTAATTTCAATAACATTGTTTCTCAGGGAATAGAGAGGCCTACAGAGAAGGACAGAGACAGGGAAACAGCTAGTGGGTGAATACACACACATTTATTAGTTAAGTTTGGCATCTTACATGGATGTGGTTCTCAGCACCCCAAATAATTACACAATGGTAACATCAAAGATCAGTAATTACAGATCACCATGTGATATCTAATGATAACAAAAAAGTTAGAAGTATTGTGAGAATTATCTGAACATAATGGAGGCATGAGGTGGTCATATGCTTTTGTAAAAGCAAAGACAGTGTTGATAGATTTGCTCAACACAGACGACAGAACTTCCATTTATCAAAAGCATAATATCTGCAAAATATAATTAAAGCAAAGGATAGTAAAATGAGCTATGCCTCTACATAGTATTATTATAAAAGACAGATTGTTAAGGTTGATTTAAGCAAAAGAATGTTTGTTTTTGGCTTTGTCTTTGGTAGTCAATAAGAAGACAATTACTAATTTTAGGAGAAAAATATGTTATTTCAAGCAAGCTCTTTGAACTAGTGAGAAGCTCGAGAATGAGCTCTGATATTAAACAGGAATCAAGAGAGTTTAAGTATCAGGAAACAAAAGAAGTCTCATACCACAAACCCATCTGTCAGATGCTTTCACTATAATTGCATATGAAACCTTTGACTCTCCAATGCTGCTGGTCTGTCACTGCTAATGGGAGACTTTTGATGACACTAACTCCCTTAAATACCATTGCTTTCACTATGAATAATTTCTGCATCTCATTTTACCTACCTATATTCTAAAGGTATTTTCCCAAATGATCAATTACCTAAATTAAGTTTATCAACTTGGCAAAGATATAGCAAAATATCGCAATATATTAACAATTATGTATGCATACAATTGATGGTAGAACATATCTATTTCCAATAAATAAGTATTTTTTACTGTTTAATCACAAAACCCCAAAATGCTGATAGCTATAATGTAATACAACAAAAGAATGGCATATTCCATACAAATTAATTAAGAATAAAATATTTTAAACCCACAAATGGAAATTTTTAAAGTGTATTTAGTATCTCAAAGCGTCTAGGTAACTATAAGAGTAAAAGACAGTGAATGCATCCTGAAACTAGAATTTGTAGCAATAAGAGAATTGGAGGTATTTAAAAATATCAAATCTTTGGGAGAATCTTTTATTTTTTTATCATTTTTTTGAAGCTCTTTCTCCAGGCACTGACACCAGAGGATTAAGAAACAGAGTTCAAATGACAGCCACTTCACAAAGCTTTGTAAAACTTGTGAAAAATACATTTCAAAAGAAAGAAAAACTCAAGTTATCCCATAAGA
Source organism: Tupaia belangeri chinensis (assembly GCF_000334495.1). Taxonomy (NCBI): domain Eukaryota; kingdom Metazoa; phylum Chordata; class Mammalia; order Scandentia; family Tupaiidae; genus Tupaia; species Tupaia belangeri. The sequence goes on from NW_006159750.1 coordinate 1,069,936, forward strand.
ATATAACATTGGGTTCTGTTGTTGTTTTTGTTGTTTCCTCAAGTGAAAAAGTTAAGAAGGGCACCTGAATTGAAATGGAATACTATCTTTGATTATAATTTAAGTGGCTTTATAATCAAAATTACATAGGATTTTTAGGTACAACCTATAAGGCTCTATAGAAAGAAATCTGCATTATTAAAATACAAATTAAAAAATGATTTCTAGAGACTGTTTCTGACATTCAAAATTCAAAAACTTTTTCTCCTTTTATCTTTCCATTTTTCTAACCTGGAAATAAAAAGTGAGATTTATTCATATATTTACATATATTCATATCTAAATATATAAATATGTGCACATATTTTACATATATACACATGTCACCTATGTATGTATAAATACATATCATATGAAATGCCACCATACATATCACCAACACACATAAACTTTCAATTAAACATATTTCCTTCTAGAAATTAATGTCAGTAATTATTAGTCTCTTATTTCCAAGATTGTCATGTAACAGATAATTTATTTCTACTATATTAAAAATAACATCAACCTGATCAATTCATTTTATAAAGCTGATAATATCAACCCAGATTACATATTCTCTTTTCTGAAGTGAATTTTTATTTCAACTCTCATTGTGCATTTTCATCAATTAAATAATAAAGTCCTTTTTGCTCCCCAGGCTTTTTAGATTCCTAATCATTATTTTTAAATCTAATAAATATCTTCATTAATTATAATTTGAGCACATAAAATGAGCAAAAGAAATATTTTTTACTGCAAATTTTTATGTAATTATAGAAAATACCTAATAGATTTCAATTTAAGCTAACACTATTAATGACAGAAGTGTTCAGTTTCTTGTAATGTTGGCTTAGTTTAGGGTCAAATACATAAAGAGCAATGTCTGAAGCCTTAACCTACCAGAAAGAAACAACCTTGGAAAAAGTTTTTAGAAGCTAGAAAGGACACCTACATAACCTTGCACTGAGTGTTGGGCTTGCATACGGAATACTGAATTACAGACTTGATACCTACTCTTTCAGTTCAGTTATCCTACAATAATACTCCTTGGCACCATTAATGTAAGAATAACTTCCAAAGTGAAACACTTTAAGACACATATTCTTCCAACAGAAATTACTTTTTGAAAGGTACAGTGCATACTCTTTCTCATGGACTTTCTTCACAAGATCAGACCGTGTAACCTTTTTTGTTAACATTAGCAAGTTTCAAATTACTTCACGTTTTTTGTAAGTGACAATACATAGCAAGTGTCTATGATGTATACAAAGATAATCAAAATGAATGAAGATGCCTGAGTGTTAGAAAAATTATGGCAGTGCTTTATTTCTCATTTTTGACAGAAACTTGAGTTTAAAAGAATACAAATAGAAAAAAAAAAAAACAATAGAGAAGCAATGATAAATGGTGGGGACCATAGTGAATTATAGAATGCAGTTGCTGTTCAATCTGTGAACACTTAACTCAGTGCCAACCCATTGTTACCCTCTGCAATGTGGGTCCATTGTCTACAGATTAAAAAAAAAAAACTCAAAGAAACTGAATAACTAGAAAATTATGTATAATCAATTAACTCACAAATTTTCAAATGATGACTTACTTTTTAACAATTATTAATCGTGCATAAAATGCACAAAACCATATGACAACTGACTTGACATGTATTACTAATCCATAATCACAGTTTTAGACAATTTACAAAAAGAAACTACTCTTTTTGCCAAAGTTTGAAATAATTGGTAAAGATCATGTGATTAATTAGAATATAAAATACAGTGAAATTAAAGGGTTTAAAAAAATCAAGCAATATACAACACCAGGGTTGAACCCCACTGTAAACTTTGAATAAGAGTGATGAAGACAAGCCAATGCAGATTCAACAGTTGCAAAAATGCACCAAACCCTCTGGTACAAGATGTCAGTAGTGGGGAGGACTATGCATATGGGGAGGGGGGTGTAAAGGATATAAGAATTCTCTGGATTTTTCCCTCTATTTTGTATGAACCAGAAACTGCTTAAGAAAAAAAAAAAAAGTGTGGGACCAGTAAGTGCTACAGTGGTTAAGGCAATAGACTTCCACATGACTGACCATGGTTCAAGTGCCAGACCTGGTGGCTTTAAAATCACACTGGGGGCATATGCATGTATGCCCAAAATCCCAGGAGGAGAATAAAAGAAAAGGGATTGCAGCGTGGCTATTCCTAAAGGAAGTAATTTCTCATTTTCCCTCTTACTTTCCCTCTTACTGTCTCTCTCTGCCTGTCTCCTCTCTAGAGAGTTCATGATCCCCATGACAAAAACCTTAAAAACAACAAAAAAGTTTATTTTAGAAATTTATAAATAGGCCTGACAATGAAGGCACAAGCGGTCGAGTTACTGCTGTGTGATGCTGGAGGCTATGAGGGAAGGCTCCAAGTTCATCTCCAGGGTCAGTCTCAAAACCCTGGTTGCCCTCCAGTGTCCTCTGATCCTGGCTGGCTGCAGGGCTGGGGAAGAATTGTGGCATAAAAATCCTGTGGAGGTTCCCACTTTCCACCAAAAAGAAGGAAATAAAAAGTACATAAGTAAATGAACTTGAAAAAAATCATAAATGAATAAATTTATCCTTTTACCTTCAAATCAACGTAATTGGTCCATACTATTTCTGTGAGTCTATAAGCTAATACTCAGGTAATGAGGCACTCAATCATATTGGTAAATCATAGGCTCAGTCTTAGACGAAATCGGCGTTGGTCAAGTTTCTGTTTTTCTTGTTAATCTTCTCAATCTCTTCCCTGATACTTCCTTGCTGTTGTGCTTCATAGTTATTTAAGACTTCACTGGATATTGATTTATGTTAGGGAACTATAGCCCTGCCTTTTGTGTAATGCCCCCACAAATACATCTCTATTCTGGCCTCTAGTTTCATAGGCCCAGTGTCTCTAAAGTAAAGCACATTAATCTGTAGGAAAAAAAAATTGAAAATGTGCTCATGAGTATTAATTTTGTTTCCCTATATACTACAGCTGCTTTTTAAATGGGCCTTTTTATAATTGAGCAGCCTTAAATATATAAAAGATTACAGCAGTACAAATTTCATGCAGTTATTAAATACATTGATTTTTTTTTTGGTAAGCTAAGCCTTTTAGCTCTTCTTCTAATGACACATAGAAGAAATGTACCTCTGTTATTGTAAATCTAGTATGTTGACTTTTTAGTTCCATCTAAAACTCTGATGCAATATTCAGAAACATTATGCTATATTAAGTAATATTTTAGGTACTAGAATCTCAGGAGCATTTGTCAGGTACACAGATATCTATAGGAATATAGTGAACAATTTTCTTCTTAAATCTATTTATGGAAAGTAAAAATGATTTAAAATTTGTTGCATTGGGACCAGCAGTTAGCGTAATGGCTATGTTGCTGGACTCCAATGTAGTCGACTGTGGTTTGAATCCCAGGCCCGATGGCTTAAACTCATGCCCGGCGCATGTGTGTGTGTGCCCAAGATCCCAAGAAGAGAAAGAAGGAGATGGGATTGTGGCGTGGCCATCCCCCTAGGGGGTGATTTCTTGCTTTCTGTCTCTCTCTGTCTTTCTGGCGAGTGCACGTGCCCTGCAGCAAAAACCTCTCAAAATAAAAAAACCTGCCACCCCCCCAAAAATTTGTTGCATACATATGAGAATTATATGCTATTTCTCCCAGATTTTTTTGGAGAGGTTTATATATATATATATATATATACACACACACACACACATATATATATATATATACACACACACACATATATATATATATATATGTGTACACATATATATAAAATTAAAGTAAGCTACTATGGCCCCCGCCCCAGAATTTCCCAGCCAGGATAACAAGCACATGTGCATGTGCCCTGAAAGTACAAGTCAACCTGGGAACCCAACAGCAGTCCTCCATGTGGTTTCCAGCATTGCAGAGTGTTGTGCTACTGCTGTGGCACCATGTCTGGACCAATTTTCTCATTTCTACTAAACATGTTTCCAATTTTCCTTTATAAATTTTTGTATTAAAATGTATTTTAATACAAAATATATTTTTAATACTTTAATATAAAGTACATTTTTAATACAAATGTATTGTTTTTTAATGTCAGGATGTGTCTTTTTCTTTTCTTCTTAAAAATTTGCCAGAAGGCATGAGAGAGAGACAAAGAGAAAGAAAAGAGGAAAAGTGAGAAAGCAGGCCCCATGGGGAATGGTCACACCCTCAATCCCCTCTCTTCCATATCTCCCTCTTTTCTTGATTTTGGGCATACATACACATGTACTTTGTATGTTTCTCAAGCTACTGGGTCCTAGATTTGAACTGTACTGTCAGTAATGTGAGCTCCAGTCATCTTAACCACCATGTCACCAACTGGCATGTTTATATATATATTTAAAGGTGATCTACAAATAAACACTCGTTTTTTTAAAATTTTGCCAGAAGGCTGGTACAATCACTGGTGATAGACAAACAGGGTGAGAGAGAGAGAAAGAGAGAAAGCAATGGGAAATGATCATACCTCAGCCTCTTCTTCATTTCTCTCTCCTTTCAGGATTTGAACACAAATACACATGCGTCTGGGGTGCTTTCCAAGCCACTGTTGACTAGGTCTTGAGCCGAGCAATCAACCACATGTGATCCAGCTGCCTTAACCACCACACCATGGTGTGCCAAATCCTTTTTATTTGTTCCTTTTTTGTCATATTCTCATACTTCAAAATCCAATATGAAACTTTTAAAATATAGTCCTCATAATCTTATTTCTACAGTTTTCTTTAACTCTGCTCCACAATACAAAGACTCGGAGAGTCAAGCTGTTCCAAATGCAGTAATCAGGCTGTCTGCCTCTGTCACTTACTCACTGGGCGTGATGCACCGATAATGTTCCCTCTGTCCTTAAACTCTAGCATGTTTCATCAGCTGTCTCTGCAAGCTGCCTCACCACCTCTGTGTTCTTCTGCACAGTTTTCCTGATTATTCAACAGTGGAGTGATTATTTTCCATTCCACAGTTCCTGATCTGAGTCTTAGTTTAAAACAGATCTCTTAGTAAGAAACCTAAATGCACTGAAGATTTTTTTGTTACACTATTAACTAGCTTTCCGAGAAGCAGCATCAAGGTAACTTATGTTTTAATATTTTTGTACCCAGTCTTTATTCTTTAAAGACATAAATAAACATTTTAAACATAAATAGTATTAGTTCACTTCAAATTGAATTTATACAATTAAATTAGAACAGCCAAAAAAAAATAATAACCTGCATATATACAATCAGACATGCAGAAGAAAGTAATTAAAATATAGAAGAAAGTCTGCATAGTAGATCATATGGCTATGAACTGTTTTTCCTTTCCGCTTTCTTAGTCATATCCAAGATTTCCAAATAGACAGTATGCCCCCAAGTAATTCAACATGCTTTAGTGTGAGTAGAACCTATGCATAACCCAGATTGTTTTAGTACATTCTTGCCTTACTGCCATAGCAAAATACCTTAGAGCTGGCAATTTATAACTAGCAGAAAAGTTTTTCTTACAGTATTGGTGAATGACAAGTCTGAGATGAAGGTGTCAGCAGATTTGGTGTCTGATACAGGCTTCTGTCTGCATCACAGGGGGTGCCTCATTGCTGCAACCTCACACGGTATGAGGGGCACCTGCTATTCTCCCTCGGTGGGGGAAGCAAGGAGTTTCCTTCATCCTCTTGTATAAGGGGTATTAGCACCATGTGCCCCAGGGCTCTGCCTGTATAACGTAGACACTTCCCCAAAACCCCACCTCTTAGTTCTCCTATAATGAAGATGATGTTTCTAGTTGAATTTTGAAGGGATACATCTAGACCATATCTTTCTAAATCTATACACATACCTACAATACATATATGCAAATAGGTAGGTATATGTATTGTAGGTATGTGTATAGATATAGAAAGATAAAGTTAAACATGTATTGTAGGTATGCATATAGATATAGGTATAGAAAGATACAGATAAACAGTCATGGTTCCTTCAAAACTACAAGATGCACTCTACATAGTCCTAGTATGAAGTTTTTAATAGAAGAATTTTTGTAACTTCTGGAATGACTAAGAGCAAAGGTCAGGGAGCCAGCAAAAAAAAAAAAAAAAAAATTACATGCAGAAAACAAATGGTTCACAAAAATTCTTTAGAAATATGTTGCAATTTATAAGACTCTGGCAGTTCTTGCCAATTTTCTGGTTTGAGTCACAAAAATAAGCAGTTTCTTAGGTAGCCAACAGTGAGCTTCACATGTGTGACTGCCTCAGCAGCCAGTGCTCTCCCAGTTTCCAAATTTAGTAAGACAATTTTGTTCCTTTTTTTATTAAGGAGAGGGTTTTGTTTGTTTGTTTGGTTGGTTAGTTGTTTTTTGTTTTGTTTTTTTGCTATAGGGCATGTGTGCTCACCAGAGAGACAGAAAGCAAGAAATCACCCCTCAAGGGACTGCTATCCTCACTCTTTAATTATCCTCTAGAGATTTGGGGCAAGCACACATACACACATGCCCTGCATTAGCTTTAAGATCTGAGATTTGAACCACAGGTGACTACATGAGAGTCCAGCTATGTAACCATTATGCCATCTGCTGATCCCTTGCAAGACAATCTCTTTATTGATAAAATTAGAAGAGATGAAAGTGATATTGAGGTCAAATACATACAGAAAATGAGTTAAAATGGATATATCTATATAGCTGTGAAATAAATTATAAAGCTATTACTAACATAAGCACCACTCAAATTTTTTTTAAAAAAGGAATATTGGAAGTACATGTGAGTAAAAACTTTACATCTCTTCTTTTAGAGTTCCCAGATAGGCCTGAAAATTAAATCAACATAAAACAGGTTAACATAAAAACAGATAAATTAAAGTTTTAGGTTACATGAGAGTCCCTATAAGAAAATGATGACCCAAAGTAATCGTAAAACTCAAATGCTTCTATATTAGGTTGAACAAAGAGAGGCAAGGTGGAAAAGTAAATTATGAGAGGAAACTAAAAGAAGAATTATTTTAACAAGTTTTGTTTGTACAGCATTCTCTCGGCTATTAATTCCTGCCAAAGAACGGTTCTTTTCTCCTGATACAGAGAGAGATTCTTTTTCATGAGAGTTTTTGTCTCCCATTTTCAAGAAGAAAGGGGGGAAATTAGAATGCCCTTCCTAGATGTGCTGTTTTTCAAGTATTTTTACTCAAAATAATCCCTACACCAAAGCAGCATATTTCAGAGGTTTATTCTGCCACTTCCCCTCCAGTAACCATGAAAATCTATCCTCTCAAGTCCCTTTCTATGTTCTTTCCTCCCAAGAGGTAATCAATTCATGACTTTTATTTTAAGCTTCCTCATTTTTTAATTACTTTTCCACTGACAGAATAATTTTTAAATACAATACTTTTCATTTCTCAAATGTGATTATTATGTAATAGGAATTTTTAAAGTGTGTTTTCTTAATATCTTCCTTTGTTTCCTAAGCAATAGGTTTGTAGGATTCATTCAAGTTAAATTGTGCAACAGGTGGTTTCATTATTGATTCATATTTCATTTTATGATTATACCATAATTTCTACAGATTACTTTTAGATTTATGTTGTTATGACTACTACTACTAATTGTGGAATTTTTCTCTGCATTCATGATTATTTTGATATTTATACCAGATCGTTTTCTTTTACTTAATTTTTTATGTGTTTATTTGTAGAGATTTTTGCTGTAAGGGTACGTGTGCTTGCTGGACAGGCAGGGAGAGACGGAACGATAGAAAGTGAGTAATCACCACTCCAGGGGACATGTCCACGCTGCAGTCCTTTCTTCTCCATTCTCCGCTTGAGATTTTGAGCACAGACACCTGGCATGTGTTTTAAGTTGCCAGATCCAGGACTTGAACCACAATCAACTATGTGGGAGTTCAGTGATGTATCCATTACACCCTCTGCCGATTCCTACACCAGATTATTTTCTGATTCATACTTTTAGGAAAGAGGATATCAAACTGTCTGTAAAGATTGTAAATGCTAAGTATAAAGGATGTTAATTTTTTTTATTTTTTGAGAGGTTTTTGTTATAGGGCACGTGCACTTGCCAGAAAGACAGAGAGAGACAGAGAGACAGAAAGCGAGAAATCACCCCCACAGGGGGATGGCCATGCCACAACCCCTTCTCCTCCATTCTCCTCTCAGGATCTTGGGCATGCACACACGTGCCCAGCATGAGTTTTAAGCCACCGGGTCCAGTACTTGAACCGTGGTCGACTACATGGAAGTTCAGTGACATAGCCATTATGCTAACTGCTGGTCCCAAGGATGTTAAATTTTATAAAATATCTTATATGCGTTTTTATCCATTCAACCTATTATACAAACTATCATAAACTGGTTAGTCTACAAATGACAAAAATTTCTTTCTCACAATTCTGGAGACTGAGGAGTTCAGGATCAAAGCATAGGCAGATGCCTGCTTTCTGTTTATAGAGGCACCTTCTAGCTGTGTCTTCTCATGGTAGAAGAAATGAGAAAGTTCCCTGGGACCTATTTTTTAATGCACCAACCCATTTATAAATGTTCCATCCTCATTCCATTATTGCTTTCCAATAGGCCACAGCTCCTAATGCAGTAGTCCATCTTAATCCTAAGCACATTCAAAATCTTGAGGCATAAGAGTGAACATCTTTGACTTGAAATTCTGGAGGTCAAGGATCACTGGGGCAAAAGAGCCACCTTTGGAACCTACTAAGAGGTGGCTCTGCCCCTGGTTCTGGGAAGCGCAGCCTTCACAGAAATTCTCTGCATTTAGTGTCACTTCTGTGGGAGCATGTGTCTGCCGCTTTCCTGGGCTGTGTCACTTACTTATTGCTCTATTGTTCTAGGGTCCCAAAGATGTCCTTTTCTCCAAGGACCCACGCAGTTTTGTTCTTGTAATGACTCTACTTGCCATTGTTTGAAATCCGTATAGAGGAGCCATGCCCTCAGGCTTTGCTGGTTCGAGCTTGTGCTGTAAGGAGGTCACCAGAGGCCCACCTCAGGTGGTCCAGAAGTGCGGTATTAGTGTGGGGAGGAAAGTCTTGAAGCAGCACTAGCCTATGAGTGCCAAGGTCCTGTGGGTGCCTGTGGCCCCTCCATAAACTCATTCTCTCTCCTTGACTCTTACTCTCTGGTTTTCATACTACTTCATACTTTGGGTCCAAAAAAAGAGAGCACTTCAGTATTAATGGCAAACTAGGGCAACTTGGTGATTAATTCTATGTAAATTTGGTAATACAGAATAACTGTGTATGTAATTTTATGGAGTCACTTTCAAATTCCCCTATAGGGAACCAGCAGATAGTATAATGGTTATATTGTTGGACTCCCACATTGTCGACCGTGGTTCAAGTCCTGGACAAATCTGCACTGTATGACTGAAACTGATTGACTAAAGGATGCACAAACACAAGAGATGGGTGTGAATGCCAGATGTGGTATGTGTGGAAGAGTGGGGCCTGGGGAAAGACATTTGGAGGAGGGATACAGAGACAGAGCACTGACAGGACAGTGAGGTAGTAGTGTTATCTGTTGAGGATATTTTGCTCAACTGGACTGGGGAGAAATGTTCACATTTTGAAATATTCCCTTTGTAAGCTAAATAATGTGATTGAATTTACAAAAATAATTCACACCAGGCATGTGTGTATGCATGTCCAAAATCCCAAGAGGATAGAGAAGAAGGGAGAGCAGCATAGTCATCCTTCCTGGGGTCAGGGGGTGATTTCTCACTCTCTGTCTCTCCGGGGAGCACATGTGCCTTATAGCAAAAATCTCTCTCAATTCTTATGCAGCATGAATTAGACCAAAAACCTTACAAATACTCAAACTGACAACACAGCATTTAGTATAAGTGCATGAGGCCAGATAAGACTAGGATTGGATTACACAAGGGATCTTTGACAAGTTCATAGAACTAGGCCAGAGGGTGATGCAGTAATAAAATGTGATATTCTTTGAGGCAATTCCATGAAAGTTCCTGATTTGAGTCTAGAGACCTCCCTGAGTATACTGAGCAGGTGCTAGCTCATAATCTGAAGGCTGGTGATAGATTACAACATCAAGACCGTGTTGCTCTTTCTCTTACCTGTGGAAAAATAAATAAACTTTTAAAAAGTTCATAGAAATGCATGTTGTGAAAAAATTAAGCAAAGCTTTCATATTTTCTAAAGACTTATTTATTCATTTATTTTAATTTTACCAGAGAGGGACAGGGTGAGAGAATGGGGGAAAGTGACAATGCAAGCTACCAGGTTTGGGACTTGAACCATGGTCAGCCATGTGAGAGTCCAGCACCCTTAACCCCATGCCACCTACAAGCCCCAGATTTCATATTTTATATGCCAAAATAAGCTCATGCTAATTTGCTATGACAAATTAGGATTTCGTTTGAGGCAGGATATCGTTTGAGGCACTAAGGATAAGAAATCACTTTGAAAATTGCCCCTATCAAAACAATGAGTTCTACTAAAATTGAAGCAAGAACAAACACCAAATTTATGGTGAATCTTAGGTGAAAGAATGATGAAAAAAAAAAACTAACATCCACTACCACCCTCCCAATAGATATGTAGCTACTGTAAAAGAATAGACTCTTTTATGGTGCTAACCACAATTTTTTCTCCCATTTTAATGGGAAAATATAATGATAATTAAAATAATCTCACTTAGTGGGTTAATTTTTTCCCTTTGGCAATGGTACAGAAATATTTAATGTATTTTTAAAGAATTATCAATTTTTATTATAAATATAATATTAATATTTTAAACACAGCTTATTCTGTTCTAGTTAAATAATTTAGTTCTTCAAAATTACTCATGTTCATTTTATTACAAAATGGTGTTTTTAAATATCAGTAGAATTTACCTAGCATATGTCATTTATACTTACTTCTTTACTTGTTACTTTAATGGCTGATATATGTTAAAAAATCAAGTTAGGTGGCTCTAAAATTTCCTAATTTCTGATGGTTTGTATATGAACTATTACATTCTGATTTATCTAGAATATGAGATTAAATATAAAATATTTTAATTGGATATGTTTTATTAACCTAAGACCAGAAATAATTAATAAGATGCTTAAGTAAATACGATAGAAAGGCATACTCACTGACATTTGAGACAAATGCTCTCTAATCTAAATACAAATAGCAGATAATTTTAAATGACTTTTTGAAAAACAATATTAATAATCTGAGCTTAAGTTTCTTCCTCTTTACCTCTTGGGCTCACACGTTGAGAGTACAAAAATGGTTGGAGAAAATTGTTTTTATTTTTTATTGCATGAAAACGAAACATCTCAGAAAAGTAGAAGAGAACAAGAGTTCTCACATAATCTTCTGATTAGAATATAAAAAACTATTTAGCCAGATTTTGAGTTAGAAACTTTATTTGACACTGACTAATTCATTTGAACCACCCAATCAATATTTTTACCCCCGGAACTACTATTAGAAATAATCTGAGATGCAACCTAAGGTTTATGTTCAAGACTATTCAACAGAGTGTTATTTATGAGATAAAAGTTATGGAGGAATTAAACTAATAGAGAATAATATGTGCCTATTTTACTAAAGCACTACTTACTGAATTGATTATATATTAGGTAAAGCACTACATATTGGGATGAATATATATTAGGTAAAATAAAGTATGAGGTAATGATTAATAAGTAAATATTGAAAGCACAAGTTATACAAAAATAAATAAAACTTCTTGGACCAATTTATTGTCAATTCCATAAATGTAAATGTTTGTATGTAAAAATAGAAACAAATATATGTGCATATATATATATATATATATAGGCATACATGTGTGCATATAAACATACATATACATTGGTTAAAACAGTTCCTAGAAAGACATACATAATATGTTAAACACAGAGTCAATGTTGCTTTTTAAATTAATTTTTAAAATATAAATTTATTGGGACCAACAGATTCTGTAATGATTGCATTGTTGGACTCCCATGGAGTTGACTGTGGTTCGAGCCTTGGACCAACATCATAAACTCACTTCTGGCACATGTGCGTGCATGCCCAAAATTTGAGAGGAGAATAGAGGAGAAGGGATTGCAGCGTGGCCATCCCCATGGGGGGAAGGGGGGTGATGTCTCACTTCTGTCTCTGGCAAGTGCACATGCCCTATAGCAAAAATTTCTCTCTAAAAATAAATAAATAAGTAAATAAAAAATAAATGTATTAAATACTCATTTTTAGTTAGTGAATAAATCTAAAGTTCATAAATTTACTTTATCCTCAGTACTTTTATAGCTCAGTTTATACTGTTCATTAGATATTGAAAATATCTGAAGGAAGGCAAAGTAAGGATGTATCATAAATACTCACAGTATATGACTGGCCCCATAGTGTAACTGTTAAGAGATGAGCACAGAGAGCAGATTCCACATGACTGACTATGGTTTAAATCCTGGCCCTGATGGCTTCAAAAACACATTGGTGATAAATGCATGTGCACCCAAATCCTACTGGCATGGAGAAATAAAGGAAAAATTATTGTGGCGTGACTAGACCCTGTTGGGGGATTCTCTCTCTTTCTCTGTGATAAAACATAAATAAATAAATAAATAATGCAATTAAACAAAACAAAAAGGCTTATAATTTTAAATTCATGTAGTATACACTTACACTATTAACCAAGAGTGAGGAGGTAAATTTTTCCATCATAGCACAATGGTAAGGTTTATGTGGTACAAAGTTTCAATTTGAATAGATGTTCATTGCTCAGGTTGAAGTTTTCAGAGAAATAGTCTTAGGACTAACTTATAAGAAATTAATTTATTAAGAAATACAAAGGAAAATACTTTCTTCATAAGTGAACTAAGATACAAACTAAAACTTTGACCTTGGTGATTCTGAAAATTAGAGACTCACTAGTATATAATGGAGTACATTTGCAAAGCTTTAATTTCCTGAATTGTGATGGAAAGAGCGTCATTTG
>NW_006159750.1:1083128-1127757 GCF_000334495.1 Tupaia belangeri chinensis
AAGAGTGTCATTTGAGGTAATTTTCAGAAAAACTTAGCTTACGTTTAGTTGTTTGAAATATATCTATACATTATACAATTATCAAATTGTTTATTTTTAATTATATATCTACTCAATCAAAAGTAAAATATCTGGAAGCTGATATTTATGAATCAATATTTAGCATTTCTAAATCAGTGTAATTTCTGAACACAGGATTATTTGAAAAATAAGATAGCAAAAGAATGGAGAAAGTCATAGGAAAATGTTTTGAGAAGATTGAAGATTATAGGAAATGTTTTTTTATTTTTTCTTATTCTTTTAGTGTTAGAAAAAAGAAGAGAGAGTCTAAAATACATTAAATGTTCTAAGAAAGAATCCTTAAATTGGCTAAAAAAGTTTCCCCACCAATACACTACTCCTGTTATGTCTAACCTTAGCAAAGATGAGTTTATACTCATTTCGTTATTCTCTACAATGGCTTTTTGAGCTAAATGTTTGTTTTTGAGAAACTACCCAGAGGGAACCCAGATGTTGGACATAGCATAAACAGATTTAAAGCAGCTATTATGAATATGTTCAAAGTACTAAGAAAACCATGTTTTAGATTTAAAGGGAAGTTTGATGACATGGCTCATGATATAGAGGATACTAGTAGGGCGATAGAAATTACATTAAAAAAAAAAGATTCTGAAGTGGAAAAGTACAATAACCACAATAAAAAATTCACCATAGGGGCTTAATAGTAAATTTAAGCTGGCAGAAGAATTAGCAAACCTGAAGATTTATTAAAATAGATGATCCCATCTGAAGAACAGGAAAAAAATTTAAAAGGAATCCTTTCTCAGAGAACCAGGGACATTACTAAGCATGGCAACATAATGAACAGGTCAGAGAAGAAGAGGAGTGGAAAAATATGAGAGGACATAATGACTGAAAACTGAAGAAAACATTAATCTACACATCTAAGCAGGTCAACAACGTGACAGAGAATAAACTAAGACAAATTAGAGATATCACAGTCGAACTCTTGGAAGTCAAATACAGAAAAAAGTCTTGAAAGCAACAATAGAAAAAAATTCTATCATGTGCATCAAACTCTAAGAGATACCAGAAACCACAAAACATTACAGCTTTCTTCTCCTCAGAGACATTATTGAATGTCTGCAGTGACTACGGAAATGGCAAAGCATGGACATAGATATTTGCTTTTTCTCAAGACATGGTCCAGCTGTGTTGTGATCCTCTTGCCTCAGACTCCTGAGTTACTGGGTCTATAGGAACATGCCACCAAGGCTGGCATTTGGGTTAGACAAAGAATTGAACTCATACCCTACATGTAGTCCCAGCCTTTAGAGAACAGTGTCTTAGCAGCTCACCCACCACAGTTGGGATGATTTTGTTTGTCATTTAGGGAAGATAAATGTTATTTTTCTTGAGTTTAGTAGATTAAAAAAAGAAAGAGCCAACCAAAAATAAATGTCATTTTCTTACCCTCTAGAAGTAAGTCTTTACAAGAATTGTTTGCCTGACTCCAGGTGTGAGCAAAAATCTGAGTAAATGAACAATCCAGGAATTAAATGAAAATGCCAAGGTTGGTAACCTAAAGAAGAAAGTATACACAGGATGGCTTAAAATGTAGCTGGAGGAGACAAAGCACAAGGGAAGGAGATGACGGTAATGCAGTAACATTCTCAGTGTTTGAAACGGATCAATAGAAAGTTCTGGAAAGTCTTGGAAATCGCAGAAATAATTCTCTTTTTTTTAAAAAAAAAACTAAGGTACAACACATTAATAAACTGACATGTTTTAATGGTCAGAGTTGGAATGGTGACAATACTTAATCTTCTAGTAATAGATAGGGAGAATTTATCTAAACAGAAGAAGGATCAGCACAGTGTAGTGAAAAGGAGAAAAAAAAAGTAAATATTATTATTAAAAGACCAGGATATACGATAACATATTTTTTTTTTTTTTGGAGAGGTTTTTGCTTTAGGGTGCATGCGCTCGCCAGACAGACAGAGAGAGACAGAGAGACAGAAAGCAAGAAATCACCCCCCAGGGGGATGGCCACACTGTAATCCCTTCTCCATTCTCCTCTTGGGATTTTGGGCACACACGCACACGCGCCTGGTGTGAGTTTAAGCCACAGGGTCCGGGACTTGAACCGTGGTCGACAATGTGGGAGTCCAGCAACATAGCCATTATGCTAACTGCTGATCCCCTACGATAACATTTTAAATATCATAGAAAAGCTAAAAAGTATGAGGACTTTTTTAAAAAAAAAATTGGATGAGGTAGCTATTGAATTATCAGAAAAGTCTACATAGTAAAACACTTCATGACTTTCTCAACAACCTAACATTAGGATAGAAGTGAAGAGACTAGCAGATTATGTAATGGTTATGTCTCTGGATTCCCATGTGGTTGGTAACAGTTCAAGTACAAGACCCAGCAGCTTGAAACTCACACCAGATGCATGTGCATGAGTATCCAAAATCCTAAGAGGAGAAGGGATTGAGGCATGGCCTTCCTTCCTGGGGGATGATTTCTTGCTTTCTGTCTGTGTTTCTCTCACAAGCACCCTATAGCAAAAATCTGTTACAAAAAAAAAAGAAAAGAAAAAAGAAGAAAAAAAGAAATAAGTGAAACTACTCTGACTATAATTCATATTTTAAAGATATATAGTCATGAAAGAGTTATGAGAAAAACGTAAATAAGGAGTCTCCATTTCTTGCCTCAAGAAATTTGGGGAGGGACCAGCAGTTGGTGTAATGGTTATGTTCCTGGACTTCCATGTTGTTGATCATGGTTTGAGTCCCAGACCCTGTGGCTGAAACTCACACCAGGCATGTGTGCGTGCATGCCCAAGATCCTGAGAGGAGAGTTGAAGAGAAGCCATTGCAGTGTGGCAATCCATCCTGGGGGGTGATTTTTCACTTTCTATCTATCTGTCTCTTTCTGTCTTTCTGGCAAGTGCACGTGCCCTATAGCAAAATCCTCTCAAAAAAAAAAAAAAAAAAAAAAGAAAGAAATTTGGGGAGACATAAATCAGTATTGAAAGATGTACTAAATAATGTTTTGTATTTTTAATCCAGGTATCATATTACTATACATCATAGAGATATGAGATTGTGGAATTATTTTATGGAAGTAAGTTAATGAAAGAAATAGAGATTTAAAATGTAAATACACATATAGACATAAGCAACATGAGGGACATTTTAGTTATTATATAGGAAAGGAAAAGCAGTATTGGCTACACAGTTCTTTGTTGAAAATACTTAGGAAAGAAGAAATGAGAACATTTTGACTGTTTTTGTGAAAGAAATATCATTCACTGCTCTCAAATGTTAAGAAGATTACTTCTACATCAATCGAAATGTTTTTATTTATATTTAAATGCATTTTTGTGAGTAAGACTCTGAGGTATTTAAAATCATATGACCTCTAGTATTATGATTTGTGATATGTTGCAAAGTGTGCGGTAATTGCTGAAAATATTCTTCCATATCTTATTATTCAAAGGTGTATTATTGGCCCACAAATAAAATTATGGACATTTATTTAATGTCCACATTAGAACAAGCCCAGATTGCTTTCTGTGCCTCAGAAGTTTTAGACATATCATTAAAATAGACTTGTACTTTTTGAAGTTGTGATGAATAAGCAGGTAGAAGATTTCTGTCAAGTCAAAATCATCCTCAGACGTCTTCTCTCTGTGACACATGCAAAGCTGAAGTGCCATATTTGGGTCTTGAACACTGAGACATACATTTCATGTTTTCACCATCTCATTATTTTGACAGTGTGTCTGGGAGAGCTTCGATGCTCCAGCTGTAACAGGAGTTATGAATGCTGGCAAGATAAGCACCCAAACACATACTCCAGGAAGGTTGTTGGATCACAAAAGTCTGAAATTCTAACAGATTATGACTCATCAATTAGAGATTTTGCCTTATAAGTAAGAAAAATAAGGCACCAATATGGGATTGCTATTTTGGGTGAATTTCATTATAAGCCTCATGGGTACTCATAATTAAATATTTATGTATATGTGAATGTACCCATAAGTACTTATCTGTATCTTTCTATATATAGACATTAATATATGAGCACGGAAAATGGAATTAAAGTACAAGTTTATTTCGGTACAATCAATGCATAGTTTTTACATAATGCATTTTCCATTAATTTTTGAAACACCATCATATTGATTTCTACCATATAAATGTAGGTAATCACCAGAGCAAACTTCACATTGAATATTGAACTCCTTCCTATAAGCATACTGGAAATCTTTAGTTTTTAGCCCCATAATAACTGACATTTTGTACCTGTTTCATATGCTGCAAACAGTACAGGAACCTGCTAACATTGTCAGGTAATGAATTTCCTTCGGTTTCTCTGTTTTCCTCACGTATCTCCTATGCTTTTCCAGCTGCTTTCATTGTTTTAGACATCAGTGGCCGAGTGCTAGCGCCCTGATCTACACCTTCCAAGACTGTTCCCTTCAAGCTAGGTTTCTGCAATCGGTTCTCCTTATTTCCAGATATTCCCCTCTCCACACCAAAACATAATTTAAAGCTTTCATCTTAACTTAGATAAATTTCATTTGATAACGTATTTTCATGTGAACTAAAATGAAGACCAGTCTCATACACTTTAGTAACACCAACTTCACTGAAATAATCTTGGTGAATAATGGCAGGAACGACCTTCTTTGTAGAAATGTTCTCATCATAAATCAGGCATGCGAATCACATCTGGACAGAATGTTGAAAGACCTACATTCAACAATTTTACCCACTGATATCATCATCTATTCTACATAGGAGTATGTTGGGACCAGCAGGTGGCGTAATGGTTATGTTGCTGAACTCCCACATAGTTGACTGTGGTTTGAATCCTGGACCTGGTGACGTAAAACTCACGCCAGGCACGTGTGCGTGTGTGCCCAAGATCCTGAGAGGAGAATGGAGGAGAAGAGATTGCAGCCTGGCCATCCCCACTGAGGGTGATTTCTTGCTTTCTGTTTCTTTGTCTCTCTCTGTCTTTCTGGCAAACACTCTCGTCCTATAGCAAAAACCTCTTTAAAAATAAAGAAATGTGATTATGCACTGTGGTGGTGGGGGGGTGGGGAGGGTGCTTCCTCTCCCTCTCTCCTTATCTTTGTGTCTTTATATTGTTCAGGTGAATGCACATGCTCGCTGGTCAAAAAAAAAAAAAAAGAAAGATACTATAACTTTGACCTTTGACTGTATACAAGTTCATCTTCTGCTCCTACATATTTAAATCAAATCAAACATTTCTTAAAATCTTTACAAACAAAAGTTATGAACAAATCCAACCAGTTCCGTAACTGTAAGAGTTATGGGTCATTTCTCCCACAGAACATGAAGATAAAGTGAGAAAGAACAAAGATTTCTTAATTCCTTTTGAGTCATCCATTCTCAGTAATATCCTGAATGGAGTAGTTAGTGTGGCTGATAGAACATATTTTGCAGTCAAATCAAACATTTCTTTTTTTTTTTTTTTTTTTTCTTTTTGGAGAGGTTTTCGCTATAGGGCGTGTGCGCTCGCCAGACAGACTATGTTGCTGAACTCCCACATAGTTGACTGTGGTTTGAATCCTGGACCTGGTGACGTAAAACTCACGCCAGGCATGTAAGGGTGGATGGACAAGACCCTGAGAGGAAAATGAAGAAGAGATTGTGGTATGTCCCTCCCCCATGAAGGAGGATTTCTTGCTTTCTGTCTCTCTGTCTGGCGAGTGTATGTGACCTATAGAAAAAAAAAAAAAATCTCTCTTAAGAAAAAGAAAAAAATATTCCTTGGGTTAAATATTCCAATCCTAGTTATGGAATAATACTTCTTCCTCCTTTACTATATTTCTGACTAGTTTTCTGCTATATTTTCTTGGAAAATTGTCTAGGTTTTATAAGCATTTTCTCTTTTGAGAAGTCTTTTCTCCATTTTTTTTTCTCACTTCTTTAAGAAACATCAGATTCTTCTGTTTTCTAGCCCAACACTTAAAACCTTGGCATTGTGTAGGACACAGAGTCTTCTCCTTAAATATCTGCTAAATGAAGACAGGGATATTTGTAAGAATGAAGACAGGATATTTATAAGAATCAATGACACACTTAGAATTACTCATTAATTACTATATATTTTTGGGGGGTTTAGTTTTTGCTATAGAGTACATGCACTTGGCAGAGAGAGAAAGTGAGAAATCACCTGCTCCCCACCCCAGGGTATGGCCCACGCCACAATCTCTTCTTTCTTTTCTCAGAATTTTGTACACACACACAGACACACACACACACACACACACACACGTCTGGCATGGTTTATCATCTTTTTTTAAGAGATTGTTGGTTTAGGGCGTGTGCACTCACCAGAGAGAATGAGATAGAAAGTGCAAAATCACCCCTTGGGGGTGGATGGCCTTGCCTCAGTTTATTCTAGTCCCTTCTTTTCTTGGGATTTTGGGCATATACACCTGGTGTGAATTTTTTTTTTTTTTTAATTTTTTTGGAGAGGTTTTTGCTACAGGGCACGTATGCTCACCAGAAAGACAGAGAAAGAGAGACCGAAAGCAAGAAATCATCCACCAGGGGGGATGGGCATGCCACAATCCCTTCTCCTCCAGTCCCCTCTCGGGATCTTGGGCATGCACGCACACGCGCCCTGCGTGAGTTTAAGCCACCAGGTCCAGGACTCGAACCACAGTGACTACATGGGAGTTCAACAGCATAACCATTACGCTAACTGCTGGTCCCCCCAGTGTGAATTTTAAGCAGCCAGGTCTGGGATTCAAACTATCATCAACTACGTGGGAATCCAGCAACATAATCATTATGCCATCTGCAGGTCCCGCCAGCATGATTTTTCAAGCTCCTGGATCTGGGACTCAAACCACACAGTTGATCATGTGAGATCCAGCACCTTAATCTCTCCACTTTCTGCTAGCCCTAGAGTTTGCTTTATAAAACTCCAGAGATACCTTGTAACTTTATCAGGATAACAAGTGAGCTGGGAAGAGTTGGTATCACAGGTGTTCAAAAAGACAAAGCAACAAATCCAACATGAAATAAAAATCAAATTGTAAGTTTCTTTCTGCAATAGTACAGACAAGAGCCTAAAACCAAAAATTATACTGACCTCACCCTCACCCTCATTACATTTTTCTCCATTGACCACATACCAGTTCCCCTACAGACTATGCACCACTCTCCCAATGGACCCATGGACCAGTCTCTCCACGGACCCATGCACCAGTATCTCTATTGATGCAAGCACCGATCTCCCCATGGTCTCATGCACCAGTCTTCCCATGGGCTCATGCACTTTCCCCTTGAACCCATGCACCATTCTCCTCATGGACACATGCAGCAGTTGAGCATCAGATGAATCAGCACAGACAGTGGGAGTCTTCTCTCTGATCAGGGAGCTCTAAACAAGAGACTTTATTATTATTATTATTTTTAAGGTTTTTGACAGAGAGCATGTGCCCTTGTGAAGGAGAGAGATAGATAGAGAGAGAGAGAGAGAGAGAGAGAGAGAGAGAGAGAGAGCAAGAGAAATCAACCTCCCAGAAGGAAAAGCCACACCACAATCCCTTCTCCTTTATTCTGGGATTGTGGACATATGTTCACACACCCCTGGCATAGTTTCCAAACTGTGAATTCGACCCTGTGGAATCCAGCACCTTAACCATCACATCACCTGATGGCCGCACAAGAGACTCTTACAAATTCATGTTTTATGAACCCTGGCATGGAGGGAGAGAGGATAAGTAGGGTAAATGGGAAGAATACAAGTGAAAAGTACTGAATATTGATCAGAGTGGGGAAAATACTTTCAACGTTTCCCCCTGCTCCCTCTATAGGAGGCCTCTGGAGACCCTAGGTAAAGAGACCTAGGGATGGGGACTAGCAGTTAGCATAATGGCTATGTCGCTGGACTCCCATGTAGTCAACTGTGGTTTGAGTCCCGGGCCTGGTGGTTTAAACTCACACTGGGCGCATGTGCATGAGTGCCCAAGATCCCAAGAGGAGAATGGAGGAGAAGGGGTTGCAGCACGGCCATCCCCCCTGGGGACGGGGGACGGTGATTTCTCGCTTTCTGTCTCTCTGTCTCTCTCTGTCATTCTGGTGAGCACATGTACCCTATAGCAAAAACCTCTCCAAAAAAAAAAAAAGAAAGAGAGAGAGAGAGAGACCTAGGGATGGAATTGCTGGGCTAAGAGTGCCTGTACATATGCAAACAGGCCAAGTCTTTGACCAGGCCACCCTTGGAGACTGTAACACACTGGCTATGCATCAGTCTGGTGTGGGAATAGGATCAGGGCAGCTTTCACCCATGAGGCTTGTCACTTAAAGCCTTCATAAATGTCTAGGATTGGGCCTGAAAAATCACAGATTTTTGAGACCAGCAGGTGACGTAATGGTTGCATTTCTGGACTCTCAACTGTGCTGCGAGGCCCAGACCTGGAGCTTAAACTCATGCCAAGTGCGTGCATGCCCAAGATCCCAAGAGGATAATAGAGGAGAAGGGATTGTGGCATGGCCATCCCTCCTGGGGGTTAATTTTTCGCTTTCTATCTCTCTGTCTCTTAAAAAAAAAAAAAAAAAAAAGAATTACAGATTTTTAACCAAGAGCCAGTCTTCTCAAACTTAAACTATGCAAGTATTATCTCTGATCACTGTGCAGTACAATAGATATCTTCCAATCTAACTGAAACTTTATGCCCTTTTTACAAACAAAATGGAGAGATTTTTGCTATAGGACGTGTGCACAAAGAGACAGAGAGAAAAGGAGAAATCACCCTTCCCAGGGGGGATGGCCATGCAGCAATCTACTCCCTCCGTTCTCCTCACATCTGGTGTGAGTTTTAAGCCATCAGGTCTGGGCTAGGAACCATGGTGAACCAGTGGTAGTCCAGCACCTTAATCACAATGCCTCCTGCAGGCTTTAGAACTTTATACTCTTTGATCAACAACTTTCATTTCCAAATCCCTCTATCCCTAGCAGCATCTGACAACCACCGTTCCACTTTGTTCTTATGAAATTGGCGTTTTCAGTATCTACACAAAAGTGATATCGTATTTCAAGATTGTGAAAAGAATGAATTTTAAATGTTCTCGCCCAACACACATGAAAGTTAAACTGATGGCAGATAATTAAATTAGCTTGATTTAATCTTTCTGCAATTAATACGTGTTAAAGCATCACAGTGTAGCCCCAAAATATATTTATTTTTGTCAATTGAAAAGAAATCTGAAAATAAACTGAAGGGCCAACAAGTGGCATGGAAGATAAAGTGGTTGGATCCTACATCACCAACTCCGAGGTTTGAGATGTGATTCTCACTTTTTCCCTCCTTCTGTGTCACTCTCTGTCTCCAGCAAGCTCATTCACTCTACAGGAAAAAAAAAAAAAAAAAACTAATTAATTAATTAACTAATTAATTAATCAAAAGCCATGAATAAATTCACAGGGATTATCTTGGGATTTTCTTTGTTTGGGGCTTGTTAATTTGTGTTTCACCTTTACTTAACCTTCCTATGTAAAGAAAGTTGTAAAATACTGTGTTAACTACGAACATTTTTCTCTACAAATGTACTAGGAAAGAAGTTGTATCATACATCTTTTAAATGAACAATGTGTATATTTCTACGTATGATACATATATAAATAGCATCCGGAATCTTTTAAGATGCGTTAAGGAAACAGGGAAAAGCTCATACAATAAAATTCCAGCACGCTGTGTTCAGCAGCAAATGATTTTTTTTCTTTTAATGATCTTTATTTTTACCAAAAAAAAAGCACATTGTTTATTTACCTAGGCAATGCAATTCCTGTAATTATCGTCAACTCTTTTTTCTCTAATGTTGAAAATGAAATAAAAAAATAGTATTTTTTTCTTTACAGATTAATTCTATTTAAAAAAATAATACTGGGGCTGGCTGGTGGTGTGGTGGTTAAGGGTGCTGGACTCCACATGGCAGGCCACGGTTTGGATCCTGGACCTGGCAGCTTGTTTTCTCACTTTGTCTCTCTCTTGCTGTGTCAAGTTAAAAATTAATTAATAAAGTTAAATAAAATAATTCTTTAAAAAATAGTACTGTATGCATGGTACTAGGAAGGAAGAAATTGGGAGACATGCTCTACTTTAGATATTTTGAGGAGCAGCTGGAATAAGTTCAAACTTAGTCACCCTTCACACTTTTCTAACGCTCAAGATGACACTCACATGCACTTATTAAATAGTCCAAGATGAAGTAGATGTTAAGTTCCCTCAGTTTCTGGTTTCAATACCTGTCATGAATCCCTTCAGGGGACAACTTTGCTCTGGCTCCAAGGCTGTTGTAATGTGATTTCTCACACTCTTCTCCCTTTGCCCAGGTTATAACTGCAGGTACAATATCCTGTGAAAAACAAGAAAAAGAATCAGTAATTATGCCAAAAGTTAGTATGTAGCACAGAGACTATTGCCACATAGAAGAAAACTCTATTTGTTAAAAACATGGATATAGAGGAAGATCTGAGTCTTAGATGCAACATTTCAGTTGTGCTACACTGGTGACAGAAAAAAAAAATTAAAGTAAACTACATAATTTTTTTCCTCAAATCCTTTTGAGATGACAAAATAAAATAATGAAATCAAACTCCTGGTGAAGTTAGAACTATAATTAGTTAAGTATGGGCTAAAAGCACTCTAGTCAAAACCTCAGTTTTCTCAGATTTATAATAGCAATAAAAATAGTAATGGCATCACAAGGCACTTTGTAAACGCACAATAAATATTTGCTATTATATTCATGAAAAAATTTACATTTCTAACTGTCCTTGTAACATCCTCAGAGAATTAAATACTCAAAGAAGATGAAACACACATGTATGCACATGCACACACACACAGACATATGAAACAGTCAACTGAATCTATGTAAAATAAAAATAGACTTATTTCTTTTATAAGTGATTGCATATGTCTCCATAAAGTAAAATAGCTTTTCTTAAGAGAAGCTAAACTTTAAAGAGAAAATTGTCTACAGTGTGCAAAATAAATTTTAAAATCTTTCCATATATTCTCCTTGTTCGAGTAGCAGCATTTATCATGAAGACGAAGAGGCCAATTTCAATATTTTTTGCTTAGGCTCAAAACTGTAATCCTACACTCTGTCCTAATTTCTAATAAAAACTACCCTTATATGTTCCATGTGATATTCATTAACAATGTATGTTATACAATCTCAAGTTTTACCCAAATAATGACCGATAATCCTATTTACCTATAACTGTCAAGTTGGTTTTTTGAAGTAATGTTCTCAACTTTTTTTTCAAATTTTCTTTAGTCTTGCATCTCACACTTAGTTCTTTTATTTTTGCAAATAAAAACATGAGGCCATTGATACATCTTTCACTCAGCTCCCTCTCTCTCTTGCTCCATCTCTGCCGTCTTGGATAAAGAAATATCCTTTCTCTTCCCCAAAACTCATCTCTTCTCTTATGATCTTGGTCCTAGGTCATTTCCTTTCTGTGGAAATGTTCTCCACATTCTACTATAGATCCTTCGTGTGTGATAACTTTTATATATTATTTCTTCCACAAACCTACAATAGTCACTTTATAATAATAATCTTAATTTCTTCTTCTTATTCCCACCACCAGATTACATTTCTACTTACATACTTACAACAGTTTTCTCAATTTGAAGAGCTTAAAGTATAGCCCCTTCTTTCATGGTCTGCTGCCTCCTTTTCATTGTATAATTGTTCCCATTTATCTAATTTACACATAATGAGACATACATGATGAATCATGTAAATACATAATCCAATGGACTATTGGGTTATCTGCTGTTTCGAGACCCTGATTGTCCTTATTACTGATGGGAATAACTCTGCTACCATGTCACTATTATTTTGACTTTCATGCCCTCCTTACAAAATTGAGGAGTCCAGCTCCAGGTTAAAAACCTGTGCATGGTGTTTTTTAGACTTAACCTTATGCAGTTTCAAAGGTTTCACCTGAGAGGCTTCTCATGAGACAAGTTGCCCTCTCCTCACCAGACGTGGTGAACGGCCAGTGCACTGGAGTCTCCAAGAAAGGTTTCAGTCAAGGACTCAGGGCCCCTGGTTGTTCATGCTCACAAGTATTTACAGCCTGTCTCATTTCTGGGGCTCTTTATCTGAGACCTTCATGAAAATTATTTTTCAGGTGCCGCAAGAGGTCTCCTGCAGAGTGGAGGAGGGAGAAATCCTGACCGCTCAGTACTTTTCCGCTCTTCTTCCTTTTCCACTCTTCTTTCTTCCTTTTCCTCCTCTCCATGTTAGGAGCCTTAAAACTGCTGGAGCCTTTTGTTTTGACTCTCTTAACAGTAAGAAGACCCCCACCCCATGCCCCTACCTCTGCTGAACTACTGAACCCTAGACCTACTGTGTCATCTCATGGGAGAAAAAGTGAGACAGGGAGTGTCTAATGTTTTGTCTGGTTTTCTTTTCTTACTCTCAATGCTGTAAGACATTGAAGACTTGGTTGGGCTTGTTGCTATAATTCGCTTTGCTCTCTCCCCCAGCTCAGGTGAGCTCTTAATAACAGTTACACAGGCATGAAATACTATCTGTGTACCTACAATGAAAACCATTTTATTTTATTTAAACATATTCAGACACTGCTGTGGAATAAATGAGGTTCACCCTTCCTATCAAGTTGTTTTCCAGATGAATCTCCTTATTATCACAGGATGTGCAAAGTCTTATAAAGAGATTCAGGTCACCTGAACAATATTGGAACTATGTGAGATCCTGGTGTTGACAATGCAGCTGCTTTATTTTACTCTCACTCACACGTAGTGTTCAATAACCCATAATCCTAGGCAGTGGTTACAACTTTGTTTGGCCTCGTTTTTATTAGTGGGAAGTCCTGTCTCAGCTTTTAGCAGAGCCTCCATCATATAAGTGTTTTTCTTTTTTTTCTTTTTTTTTATTTTTTTAACCATGAGGGTATCTAACTCTTGGCTATCTCTGTTTCCTTTTGGACTTTGTTATGGTTGAATGTTTATACTATCCAAAGCTCATGTTGAAATTTAATTGTCATTGCAACAATATTTTTTTTTTTGGGGGGAGAGATTTTCACTGTAGAGCGTGTGCGCTCGCCAGACAGACAGAGAGAGACATAGAGACAGAAAGCGAGAAATCACCCCCAGGGGGGATGGTCACGCCGCAATCCCTTCTCCTCCATTCTCCTCTCGGGATCTTGGGCACGCACGCACACGTGCCCTGCGTGAGTTTTAAGCCACCGGGTCCAGGACACGAACCGCGGGCGACTAAGTGGGAGTCCAGCGACATAGCCATTACGCTAACTGCTGGTTCCCGCAACAATATATTTTGAAGAGGTATTTAGGTCACAAAGTTCTGCCCTTATGAACTGATTGACACTCACTATCAAGGCGGTGGATTCCTTACTGACGGTCTGCCCTATCTCACTCCCTCTCTAATCTTCTTTTTTGCCTTCCCATCCTGTGATGCTTTCCATGATGTTATGACCCAGTACGAAAGTTTTACCAAATACAGCCCCTCAATACCAGATTTCTCAGACTCCAGAACCGTGAGCCAATACATTTCTCTTGATTATAAATTCCTAGTTATCAGTATTCTGTTATAGCAAAGAGTTCAAGACAGACCTTAAGCCCTACACTTCTACGATCCATTTTTACTTATTCTTTTGTATTTCTTTCTGCCTCTGGTGCAGATATTTTCCCTAATTTTGAATGTAGCCATGTGTTTTTTATTTTCTTTCATTTATGTTTTCCATTAGAATCATTTAAAATATATTTGAAATATATTTTAAGTCCTCTAGATAGATTAAACTACATGTGTATAGAATTATGGGACTAATGTTTCTTGAACTCTAAATTCTGAACTAATGCTCTTTGAAATATTTAAGAAGTACTACTACTGATAGTAAGTGAAATTTCAAAAATATATTTGAAACATTTTTAATTATTCATCAGTAATTAAAAACATTTTTGTTTTAATGATCATTTTTGGCTGTAATTATCAAAAATACATATAACCTCCATATAATGGAATGTTTTGAATCGGAAATTAGAAGCAACTAATAGATCCTTACACAATATATTTTACCAAAAACAACCATTATTTTTACTAGAAAATTATGTTCTTTTTCAGATAATCTCTTATAGAATGAGATAGCATTAGTATCCTATTAAAATTACTATTTTTTTCAGATTATTTACATGATCATATAGGTCACTTTTCAACTGCACCCACTTACATTTTAAATCAATTAGTGTAGTATTAATTACAAGCTGTCAAGATTCAGATAGCTTTCAAAATTTTGTAACTTAAAAGTTTACAAAAACTAAGAGTTGTTTTGAAAAGAGATGGAATTTTAGAACTAGAAAGCCTTTTCACATGTGTTCTGGAACTTTCAGAGGATATTTTAAATAATTTTTGTTCATTCTATTTTAGTTAATTCTCATTTTTCTAGGATTCATTATTTTCTAGTATACTTCAATTAAATGTATTATCAACTAAATATGAATATGGGCATACTGTAGGAAAAAAACAAATAAATTCTATCTTTAAATTTTAATAATATGCATTAGTTTAAACTTCCAGATAGATTAAACTACATTTATATAGAATTGTAGGGCTAATGTCTCTTGAACTCAAAATTCTTGAATGCTCTGTGAGACATTTAAACAGTACTATTATTGATAATAAATTAACCTAAACAATTCTTAGAGAATTATGCTCAGCGAAAGAGGTCAGACAGAAAGGAATAAATATTGTATGATTTCATTCATATGAACTGACAAGAAAAGGCAAATTTACAGAGCAGAATGTAGATTACCTGGGAAGAAGAGTGTGATTGGAGAGTGATTATAAATGGGCACAAGGCATCTCTTTAGAGTGAAGAGAGTCTTCTAAAATTAGGTTTTGGTAATGTGTAGTCACATTTTTAGAATGCTATCAATGTATTAAGTTTGCTAAATTGTACACCTAAAATTAATAAACAAATGTTATGGGATGTAAATTGTATCTTAATCAAGCTGCAAAAATGTTTAGGGATGTTTAATAATAAATTTTGATAGTTGATCACAAAAAAGGGTAAAGAATTTATTAACTATATAAGAATTAGAGAAGATTGTTGGTGTATTGGAAATGTTAAATGTACAATAGTTAATAACATTTAAATTTTAAATGTATTTATTTCTGAGATAGAAATTATTATATAATTCTAAATCAGTCTAGGTAATAATCATTTTAATAATCTTTTTCATTGTCAAGACATGGTTGTACTGATCCAAGTTTGATATAAAAAGAGAAAGTTTGCTGGAGTCAGCAGGTGGCATGTGGTTAGGGCACTGGATTTACCCATGGCGCATCACGGTTTGAGTCCTGGACATGGTGCCTTGAAAATCATGCCAGGTGCAAGAGTGTGCATGCCCTAAATCCAGAGAGGAGGAGAAGGGCTTGTGGCATGGCTATCCCCCATACTGGGTAATTTCTCCTTTTCCCTCTCTCTGTCTCTCTCCAATGAGTGCACATGCTCTATGGCAAAAACAAAACAAAACAACAAAACAGCTGATTTAGAGTTAGACAGACTTAGATTCAAAGCATGGCTGCACTATCAAACTGCTGCACAAACTTGAACAACTTATTTAACTTCTCTGTGCCTTAGTTTTCTCATCTATGTAAGGGAGAATATGGTACCTACTCCACAGTACTGAATTAAAGCCAACTGAAATAAAGTAGATAAAATAAACTGTGTCTTTCATGGCAAATAGTAAAGATTCAGTTCATGTGATAGACTGAACTATTTCAGCATGTCTTTCCCCAGGTAAGCAAGACTGGTCTCTTGGGCCCTCGTAATTTCTTTTTTCTTAATTAGTGTGAAATTGACTATAATAACCCTGTTCCATCTTTCATAATACTTTTCTCATTCTACATTTTTTTTAAAAAAATGCCAGCATTCTTTTCCCAGTTGAAAACAAGTAATAACAGTTTTCCTGCCTTGTGAGGCTCAGTATTACACAGCAGACTGAATATTAACACAAGGAGGGTTGGGTTTAGATGTTGCTGTTACTTACGGCTGGCATCTTGCAGAAAGGGGACAGCAATGGATTCCTAGTAAAATGACTATTATTTGAATTGTCCAATGCCTTCTACCAACTCTTTGTGAATACACTTGATGTAAGGGCTCTGTGAGAAATGAAAAGTGCTGAGGCTCTGATTTAAAAATCCTGTTTCTCTTGGGCTATCCGGCACTAAAGTTAATTTCAACCATTGGCAGTAAACAACGCCAAGTGAGGGCTATTAAGAGGCAATCATTTTAAGAAAGCGTCCTGTGTGACAGAGCCTATGGTGCCAGCAACTCCTAGGAAAAAAACTGAAGCCACAACACTAAGAAAGTGTCACCAAACCCCATGGATTAATGAGATTCACAAGTGCAATTCAGGAGAACAAAACTTCATAGCTCGTTTTGCTAGATGTTATTAACTATGTCATTAAATTAGAACCCAAGCCATTAGTCTTTGCCCCTATGGCTCTATGTCTCTGAATTAAAAGTGAAGAAACATATCCGGTTGTAAAATCTCAGAATGTTCTAAGGTGTGAAAAGTGATACTCTTTTCCTCTCGATGCCTCTGCTGCTGTTTCTCTTATAAAAACCCAAAGAGAGTTCATAATGCAGACACTAAATTGGTTCAGATATGCTAATACTGCATTTCAATACTTTTTATCTTCTGTGTACTCAGAAATTTAAAAAATCAAACACTTCTAAGCACACACGACCCTTTTAACTGCTTTATGGTTTCTAGGCAAGGTGATGTGGCGGCCTCATGCCATAGCCTTAGGCTGCAAATGCTCTGCGTCCTTCACTGTATCCTTCAGAATTGTTCAGACTGCCTTGGTGCTTTGCTGAGCTGGCGCTGACTCTCACATTCTGGCTCCACCATGTGAGCATCCCTAATAATTAGCAGTCCCTCCACATTTAAGGAGCACACTGACTATGACATGTTTGGTGTGCAGATCTTATTTGGGGTTAAATACCAACACTTCTGCTGAAGACTGCGATGAGTCAGAATCCAAACTCCAGGCAGGAAGAAAGAAAAGAATCTGAAAAGAAAACACACACACACACACACACACACACACACACACACACACACACAACTGAACTCCTACATGTAATCTTGCAGAGATTATGGATATTATGATAGCACATGAGTGCACATGTGTGTGCACATTCATGTGAGACAGAGAAGAGGGGAGGAGAAGCACCCCCATAGTCTCGTCATTCTTTATCCCCGGCCCTCCAGCTCTGCAGGATCCTAGGCGACCCCTTGAGCTTGGTGCGTGTTTCCAGGTCCACCCCAGGATCAGCTGCGTGGCTTCCACCTTTGCAGTTCACAGCATTACCACTGTGCCAGCGACCACGCCTGATGATTTTTTTGTTAGTTTTTGAGAGTTTTTTGCTATAGGAGTGTGTTCACTGAAATCACCCCCGAGGGGGGATGGCCACGCCACAATCCTTTCTCGTC
This sequence comes from Tupaia belangeri chinensis, assembly GCF_000334495.1. Lineage (NCBI taxonomy): Eukaryota > Metazoa > Chordata > Mammalia > Scandentia > Tupaiidae > Tupaia > Tupaia belangeri. The sequence continues at coordinate 1,100,692 of NW_006159750.1, forward strand.
CATTCTCCTCTCAGGACATTGGGCACTCATGCACACACATGCCCAGCACCAGTTTTAAGCCACCTGGTCCTGGACTCAAATCACGGCTGACTATGTGGGAGTAGAGTGATGGAACCATTCTGCCATCTGCTGGTCCCCTCAGTCTAACCTAAAAAAATCTGATGTCAAGTCATGTGCTCTGTACTTTTCCAGGTAAGTTTATCAAGATATACTTGTACACATGACTAATTTGAAAAATGCTGGTATTACGTTCAACTTAAAAAAACAGCATGTGTAGAAGAAGAATGTTGTGAAAATAATCAAAAATAATCTTGACTGCTATGTTTTTAAGTTTTTTCTCTTCATTTGTAATAGAACATGTGCATGTGAGAGTGAGAAAGCGAGATGAGCACCCTACACATAGGGTTTGTTATTGGGATTGGAGTCACACCCCACTTATAGGTAAGGAGGATAAGGGCCCAGAAAGGAAGTCACTGTGATTTTCTTTTTAATGAAGTCTCTGGATGTTTTTCTATGGTCTGGTTAATGTACAATATACACCTCTTTTACACGTCTCTAAAGAAAGTATGACTCTTTGCTAATAAGGCAGGAGGTAAGAATATCGAACACACAGACAGGGTAAAAGTAAAGCTGGGGTCAAGCCAGCTAAGTTTCAGTCAAAAAAAAACTGGCTGCACTGGGGCTCAAAGTAACTGTAGCCAAGGGCAACAGTTTCTATTTAGTAAAAATATTCTAACAAGAAGTGCAGAAAGCTATGGTCTGCTGACCACAGGAAGAATAGGGTAATAAATAAGAACACTACTATGTAACTATTTTCTAAAGCCAGCTTCCCTATCAGAAAGCTCATTGCTCAGATTGCTGGAGTAAAACGGGTTTGTTTCCAACCTCTCTTTGGCAACCCATGGAGGTCCCCTTCCATTGCCCTGGAAGCCTTTTCTTCTTCCCTAACTAATTTCGCTTAGTCCTCTCTGCATTTCTAATTCTTTGTGTAAGTGTTGGACAAGAACTAGGTCAGTTGTGGGTTCCGATCACCCAGAACTCCCATGTCATTTCTCTGCAAGCCCCTTCCTCCAGCCCTGCTGCCACCTGGACATTAGCTCTCAGGCACTCTGTCAGGTGCCTGGCAAGTTTTGGGCTGACCACGGCAGGGGTCACTATATGGGATCTAGCTTGTCTCGGATGGCACATTACCAATGCGCCATGGAGCTGCCCCTAATTAGTACCATTTTCATACCTAAATTTGTCATGCAATTTAAAATGATCTCTTTCCTATATTCCTGACTCTTTAACAGCAGCAGCAGAATAAGCTGGGATAGATGAATCGATAATTTCTTTATATTCTATCAAGAGGAGAAAATGAAAACTATTCAACTAAAACCGAATTGTTAGATAAAATAAGGAAGTCCAAAGACCATTGAGCAAATTAGTACAAATTAACCAATTACTGAACTAACTGGCAAGAATGAACTTGGATCAATGAATCTTGGCCTAACAACCCCATAAAAATAAACTCTTAACTGGAAAAGAATTAATAGGGATGCGCAGAAGTACTGGAAAATAAGACAACCAATAAAAAATATATAGCTGTTATAAACTTGTATTCGCTTAAAACAGAGACTTGGAATGTATAAAACACATCGCACAAACTGAATTTACTACAAAAAAGATAGTGGTAGATTTTAAAACATTCTCTATCAGAATCTGATAAAGCTGTCAAAGTTTTTCCAAGGATTCGGAGGACTTACAGGATTCAAAGAATAAAATTTTTCTAAAAAATATTTTAGTAATTTTCATTCACAAAGTACAACAAAGTGAGCATTGACAAATTCAAACCATGTAACAGAACACAAAATGAAATGCATTATCTGAAAGAACATTCCCTAGTAAAATTGCAATGTAATAAGAAAGTAACTATTAATTAAATTATAAAAATACTGAGTAATGGATGGCAAGGAAAGTACTACATATATAAATCTATGTATTAAAATACAAGGCATAAAATAAATTTTATACTTATAATTTTGAGTTCATTTGTTGAAAAAAATCCGAATATCAGAAATAAGCTCCATGTTTAAATCACAGTCTATATAATAATAACAGTAGTAACCTTATGAAAGTGCAAGGCAGTAGTCAGTACCAAAATAGCATAAAATGGGGATCAAACGATGCAAAAAAAAATTAAAAAATAATGAAATAGACAAACATATAGCAAACATGGTCAAAATAAATAGGAACAAATTCAATAATAGTATTAAAATACTCTCACATGTTAGTTTAAGGGTTAACATCCACAATAACAAAAAATTATAATAATGTATATAAAGAAAATCTAACAGCGTATTAAAAAAAAAAAAGAACCTAGAAAAGCCTATATGGGTTGGGAACCAGCAGTTAGCGTAATGGCTATGTCGCTGGACTCCCACGTAGTCGACCGCGGTTTGCGTCTCGGACCCGGTGGCTTAAATCTCACGCCAGGAGCGTATGCGTGCGTGCCCAAGATCCTGAGAGGAGAATGGAGAAGGGATTGCAGCGTGACCATCCCCCATGGGGGGTGATTTCTCGCTTTCTGTCTCTATGTCTCTGTCTGTCTGGCGAGCGCACGCTCCCTGTAGCGAAAACCTCTCCAAAATAAATAAATAAATAAATAAAAGCCTATATGGGGTAAACATTCTAAAAACAGCAACTCGTGGGGTCCAGCAGGTGGCATGGGGGTTGAGGCACTGGACTCCCACATGGCCCACCACAGTTTGAGTCCTAGAACTGGCGGTTTGCTTCCTCTCTCTCTCTCTCTCTCTCTCTCATTCTCTTCCAACACATGCCCTATAGCAAAATTTAAAAATAAATAGTAATCAATAGAATTATTTATTTAAATAATAATTCAAAAAATAACAACTCTTGAAAATTGCTTCTGCAAGAGTACATTTTTAGTAAAATCACCTTGGAGTGCTACTTTGCACTTGCATAGATGCATACACACTGATTCTAATTATAAATACACACTGGAAACATTGGGCAATTTAATTAAAAGAAGCATACTAGATTTTCATTCCAGGGCTTTATGATCATTTAAAAACTGAAAATAATCTTAGTATTCATTATAATATGAGACTGGTTAAATAAGTTCCGGATATTCATTTAAAGGAATATCTCTTAGTGGTTAAAATGTATAAAGTTAATCTAAAATCATTTTGGATTGCTCCCAAAACAAATAATATTGAATAAAAAACAAGTTTCAAGAAAATACCATCTTTGGAAATTTAACTGGAAATGAAAACATTACACATATGTTCATAGATCTCTGTGTTAAAGTATTTAAATAAACGTACAAATCCAAACCCATGACAGTGATTTACTTTAAGGATGGAAGCAAGGAAATAAGATTAGGAAGAGGAAGTGTAGGAAAATGTTTTTTCCTAGAAAATTTAATCTAAGAAATGTAAACCATTTAACTAGATTACAGTATGATTTGGTTTATAAATTTGAGTAAGCATGAATAGAGTACATTATCCAAATGCTTCAGATATGAAACGTTATACACAATTAAACCTTATAAAAAGAATAATACCTGAGGTTCCAAATAGCAACTGTATATTCTCCAGACTTGATGCTTAAGTCTTGATGCCTAAGATGTCTCCCCAAAATATCAGGGATATGCAAACCACCGTTAATTCTATATTAGTTTCCAGCCGCTGGTAGCTCATTTCTGCTGAATACTGTGCTTGCACTCTAGTTAGAGTCTCTTTTTCTTTTCTTATTTTTCCTTTTCTTCTTTTTTCTTTTCTTTTCTCTTTTTATTTATTTATATTTAAATTTACCAGAGGGCATGTGCAATCATTGAAGAATAGAGGGCATGGTCACCCTGCAGTCCTTCCTGCCCGCCTCTCCCTCCTTTCAGAACTGTGGGCACACACACGCATGCCCAGCATGTGCCCCGGGTGTTTTCCTTGCTGCAGGGGCTGGGAATCAAACGACCAGGTCAACCATGTGGGATCCGGCTGCCTTAGCTAGCAACCCATAGGCTGGCCCAGGGTTTCCTTTTCTGACAGCTACATTCTATGGCCAGATGACACAGCGGGTGTGTATGTATTCTCTGTCCTTATGCCACTCAAGAAGAAAACTACCTGATATAAGTAGGTAATCCAGAGACTTAAATGAAAGTTGTTATCCAGAATAGACTTATTCTGATACACTACAAATGTCCTAGAGAGTGTGAAGAGTAGGTAATGAGGCATCGCTTCTGATATTGCCTGTGGTTAATGTGTGAGCTCGTGTGTGTGTAACAGCTTTGTTTATGTGCAAATTATAGAAAAGTGGGGAATGGACCTTTACCAGTGCTTTTTCTCTCAATCTGTTGAAGCAATCTCTGCCTCACATTATTATCTTCTGTATGATGGTTAGTTTGTCATTACATCACACACAATTCTTTTTAAAAAGGCTTTGTTGAGACCTGCAGGTGGCATGGTGGTAAAGGCGCTGGACACTCCTACATGGTCAACCATGGTGCTAATCCCGGATCTGTGGGTTGCCTCTCATTCTCTCTCTCTTTCTCTCTCTCTCTCTCTCTCTATGTGTGAGTGTGTGTGTGTGTGTCTGGTCAAATTAAAATAAATAAAATCAAATAAATAATTCTTTAAAAAAAGAGTCTTTGTCTTGGGACCAGCAGATGGAATAATGGTTACGTAGAGGGACTCCCAGATTGTGGACTGTGGTTTGAATCCCAGATCTGGCAGCTTAAAACTCACGCTGGGTGCATGTGTGTGCATGCACAAAATCCCAAGAGGAGAATGGAGGCGAAGGGATTGCAACACGACTATCCCCCCACCCCAGGGAGCAATTTCTCATTTTCTGTCTCTCTGTTTCTGTCTCTCCACCAAGCACACATGCCCTTTAGCAAAAAAATCTCTCTCTAAAAAAAAGAAAAAAAAAAAAAGCTTTGTCTTAATCTGTTTTGTGCTGCTATAGCAAAATACCAGAGAATGAATAATTGATAAAGAACAGAAACTTATTTTCTTACAGTTTCGGAGGCACAGACATCCTACAACTACTGAGGGCCCTTCTTGCTGCATTGTCACATGGCAGATGGCATTCCATAGCAGGCAAGAACAAGACAGAGCAAAACTCGTGCTCATAACAAACCTACTCTCACAATAATAAACCCACTCCCAAAAAATGGCATTAATCGTCACTGTCCTCATGACCTAATTACCTCTTCAAGGTCCCACTTCTGAACACTGTTTGCATTGGGAATTAAGTTGTTAATACATAAGCTTTGAGGGGGACCTCAAAATCATAACAGGCTTCAAAGTAAATACATGTACAAGATACAAAATGAACGCACCTGATTTATTGTTTTGGTGCTGTAGTGTTTTCCAGTAGTTTCTTAATAATTTGCCAGTCAAAAGTAAAGTCTGATCCAAGACTGCAATGATCATAATAAATCTAGATGAATGCAACCTAAAGAAAAGAGCAAAAGAGGGAGGAGGAGAGATTGTGAGAGGAGGGAGAGACAGAGAAGGTTGCAACGGTTCACTTTTTTTTTAACTGTATTGTTACTCCACTAAAAATACACTACATATAATAGACATATGGATGCTTATATTTTTTATAATTTATACTGTTTAACATATGTAATGTTAGGCTTTTATCTGCCTGCATGCATACTTATTTTTGCATTACTCATACATTTTCCTTTTCAAAGCACAATTATTTTTGTTTCATATGTTCTTTTTGTCCTTTTAATTACTTAACAGTCCTTTAGAGTAATGCAATGGTTAGAAAAATAAATAGTATGGTTTAAGATCTAACTTCTAGCACTGGAAAACTAGCAGGAGAAGTGAAACAAGAAATTCTCAGTAGGCAACCTAGTGAACTGACTGAGGCTTCTGCTTAACTGACAATATTTGGGTTGACTGTTTTGTAATTTAAATTCCTCCTGCAGTTCTCTCAGGGACAGCAATTTAGATGCATCATTTTAACTTCTACTGCCACACTGTCTTCCCACAATTATTCAAGCTGAGGTTAAAAATTACTCCCCAGCTATTCTTAAACTGATATTTTATCAAATAAACAGATATATGAATTGTTCCTGGGAGCATTTAAATAATAAATGAGAAAATAATTCCAAATGAATACATTGTCCTTTAAGGTAAGAAGCGTCTCCTTCCTCAGAGGAGCAACTCAGATGCCATTGCCTCCTCATGTGCACTTATTAGTGTCTGCAAAAAGCACTAAATTGTCGAACAAATACAAAGAAAATAGACATACAGTCATGTGTGAATTATTCTTCTGAGTAAGGGGTCTCACACAGTTTCTGTCAAAATATATTGAAATATATATGGAAATACTACCACACTCGCCATTTTGGCAAATATGTTATTATATTTCATAATAATACAATTATGAGTAATTAAGAATTTAAAAATTAGTAATCTCATGAAGGATGAGTTTCTCATTGATAAGTATGAGAACTTTAACAAAAATAATCAAAGTACTCATCCAATCCATCCATCTTTTAACTCCTCAATTAATAGGGACTGTAAGGTTTTCTCTCTTGAGGTTATTTTTCTCTTCCTTCTTTTAACATAAAAGAGTTTGTAAATTAATAGTACAACTAAAATAAATATCTTCACTCAACTTTAGAAAAAAAAATATGAGCTATTGATTAATTTATTATTGGCCATCTTAGTCTCTCATTTAGAAAATATTTATTTCTAAGAATAATTTGGAAAAGATAATAGTAATTTTTCATCAGGCTAACACTGTTCTTAAGACCTGAAGTTTAAATTCTGTATGTCTTTTTTCAAACACAACAGCTAGATTCAATATTTCTTCAGGGAGGCATCAGTTGTCCTTGAAAACACTTCAGGCTTTGAAATCAAGTGCACCTGGATTAGATCATTGGTTTCTATTTATATGATCCATGGCTTTAAAGCTTTAATTTCTTAAAATAGAATTTGGGATAAGAAAGTAAGTTTAAAATGATGGGGTAATTATTAATAATAAAGTAAGTTGATTACCCAACTTTATTGCTTCCCTGCATCTTATCCCCCACCATACAACTAAATGCAAAAAGTGAGAGCGTGTGACATCCTGGTTCATTTCAACTGCTTCTACATCAATCACCAAAAGAATCTCGTGGCAACATACCTTCGTGTATTTATTTTTAATTCCCATTACGTACATGGTATCCTTCTAAGTCCAAGGGATCCCTGGTGAAAACGGTTTATATTCTAGTGAGGTGAGCAGGTGATAAACAATTAAGATAGTACTTAAATAATAAAATACATATTGATATTTCCTATTCTATGAAATATTGAAAGTCATGTAATGATGACCTGTAATGAGGGGGGGAGTTGGTAAAATTATGTGTAGTTTCTAAAAGTTACTAGTAGAAGAATCATCTTTTTACATACCATATTGCTTTTGAAAATGACTATTCTTACAAAATGGCTTGTCTTTGAATTTCATGTATTACTATTTAAATACTTGTTACCAAATTATTTTTAAATGTTTTCTTTATAGAAATTAGTGTGAAATTTTTACTGAAGGTTGGAAGAAGGTGCTAAAATTTATGCCAAGCATTTAAATAATTGTGTTGACAAAAATGATCAAATAATAATTTACCCTTAAGTTGCTAATCAAGAGGTTACTGATAATCTTGAAACAATAGGTAACATTTAGGTAACAATTATAATTATATAACATGGCCCTTATTAGACTTATAGTTATTTCCTTCAATTACATAGCTACAAAGTCCTTATTTCATGTGCTCATTATTCACTTCCATGACTCAAACTCTACATGTGATTGTAGATGTGATTATAGTTTGAGATATGACCTGCATTTGGCAACAGTCACCTCTTTATAACAAACACAAGCCTTTATAATAATCAAGTTTCTTGATAACTATGTCATCAGAAACTTTTACTGGTTTCCTTTTCAAAACTTTAATAATATACCTAAATGACCTTAGATTTTTCTCTCCTGACACAGTTGTCAGTGTGAAATGCCTGAGGCTGAAAAAATATTCCTTGCCTGTAGCAACCCCATGCCACCTGCCCCAACTTGAACCGGTCTCACTTTCTCCATCCCTCAACTCTTTCACAGATTTATCACAGTGCATTTTATTTTTTTTTTGGTTAAATCTAAGCTTCAGGTTAAGGTCATCTCTGACTTTTTTAGATTAACATTGTTTTTAACTTTTTTTTTAATATACAGAAGCCAATATTTGAATTTGCAATAAATTTTTCTTCTCTGCTACTGTCTCATTGCTATTCCCTTTAATGAAGAGATTTTAATGACTCTAAGACTGATGTGCTGTGGTTTGTCCATTATTCCCTGTAGAAGCATAAACCCCAAAAGCTCAGTTACTTTTAATGTTAAACCTGTTATAGTCCCATTGAAATACAGTCAATATAATAGATCCCTGACAGGTAGGCATCTTGACATCATTTTTTTGTCCTTTAACTTAGTCATTAAATTTTATATCTTATAAGTGATTCATAAAGTATTATCTATATTAAAATAACTTGGTAAAATAACTCTAACTGATAATGATAACATCACATTACTATTTTTGAATAATAAAAATGACAGTGTCAATTTATCTAGAAAGAAAACTCAATACTATTGTGGGAATTACAGGATGTATATTTTGGTATATTTTGTCATTTATAGCACAGCTTTAATGTACAGACATCTTTATTTAAAAAAAAAAACAAGGAAGACATGAATTAATTTTTCTATATGAGAAAAATCAAATATCAAAATGAGTAAAATAAATAGTAGATCCATACACACTGACCTCTCTTCTCATCTACTTTTGTGAAACTCAAGCTATTTTTTTTTTCCAAGACCCATCATTCCCCGTAGACTGAATAAAGGAAATACATGACTATATTTTAAAACACAAAGTTGAAGGAATGTGCAGAAATATATACCTCTACTATTTTTTCCTGTTTACGGAAAGTAAGAACTCATTCAAAGGTCATTTCATTTCTCACCCAAACTAATTAGAAGTGATATCAATACAATCAATTTGTAATTACACATGTGAATTACCCACTTGATTAATCACAAAAATAACACAATTCAATTATTTTTTCATCTAAATCAGTACCTAATATTATCCTGCTAGATTTTACCCACTGCCTCATCGGTGTTTTCTAAATGAACATTTTAAAGTAATTCTAAAACTTGCCTAGGAAAATGACCACTGGGTTCACTTATGCAGAACTGATGCACACACATCCTACAGTTTAAGTAACTGATTATCCTTTATGTACAAGGATATATGCCAAAAGTTGGGAAAGACTAATTTCTTCATAGGTCAACTTAATAAATGATCAAAGATTATGAGTCTAATGGATGTAAAAAAATAACTTTTGCGTGTACTTAAATTCAACCTAAAAATTATAAAGAATTTGTAATAGATCTGCGGAAATATTCAAAAAGAGAAGTTGTTCCAAGTTGAGGCAGGGTTTTTCTACAGGCAAGGATAAAACAAAAAGGAAACTTCTCTTTTATCAGCTTTGATTTTCTCAAATTCTACATTAATTTATTTATTCAACTCACATTTATTAAATATGTACAAAGCATAATTTTAGATATTTGGTAAAGAGCAATGATACAAAATAATTAATATTCCTTCAAGTCATAAAAATTATATTCTTTTTTTTAGAGAGAGATTTTTGTATATGTTTGTCAGAGAGACAGAGAGAGAGAAAGCAAGAAATCACCCTTCAGGGGGGATGGCCACACCTCAATCCCTTCTCTTCCATTCTCCTCTTGGGATTTTGGGCATGAATACATATGCACCTGGCATGATTCTCAAGCCCCTGGGTTTGAGATTGGAACTGCGGTTGGCCCTGTGGAATTCCAGCAATGTAACCATTATGCCATCTGCTGGGCCCATATAATACTTTAGCAACGGGAGGAAAGTGAATGGGTAAATTATATAATATGATAAAAACAATAAATTCTGTTATAAAAGCAAGGAGAGGTCAACTAGTGAAGTAGTATGTAAGATTTCTAGGGATGGGAAATAGGAATTCTTTGTAAGCAAAAGCTTGTCCATAGTAGACATCACTGAAAGTTAGATTTGGTGGCAGAGTGGTTGAAGCACTGGACTCCCATAAAACTGTGCTTTGGCTTATAGCAAAAACTCTCATACACCCACAAAAATGTTAGGTTTGAATCAAGTTTTGAATGAAAAGAGTTGATGAGCCACATAGATATCTACGGAAAGAGCATTTCAAACAGAGAAAGCAGTCAGAGGAAAGACACTAAGGTCTAAGTAGCTTTAGTGTGTTCATGGACTGGAAGTCTTTGAGAGTATTCATGACATTGTGCGAAGTCTTGATAGTTATTGCAAGAACTTTGGCTTTACTCTAAGCAAAATAAAAACTTATTGCAGGATTTTGAGTATAGGAGTGACATGATCTAAATTATATTTGGTATTTTCATTGAGGATCATCAGAGATATATAATTAGTTGGTATTTGATAAAATAAAAAACAAAAAAATATTTTTGAGGTTTTTGGTTAATGCAATGGATTAATGATAGTAGTTTTGTTCCATGGTAGCAGAGGAAGTGAGAAAAGTTACTGGAATTTGAAGAACCTAACAGAGTTTCTTAGCAAATTGGAAGTGGCACACGAACAAAGTAACTATATAATTTGTTGTCAAAACTGAGACAATTTTGAGAAGGCATTTAATGTAATCAAGAAATATATATAATAATTTTATATATCAGTTATATACAATATAATTAATTACAATTCATTGAATCATTGCATTTCCTGAAAAATACATTTGTTTTAGTTTTCTATTACTATGTAAAAAATAAAATTTACTAGTTTAAAACTATGCAAATCTATTGGTTTACATTCAAGTTAGAACTCTGGGGATGGTTTAACTGGGTCCTCGGCTCAGGATCTCACTGTATGGTAATCAGGTTCTCAATATGAGACACTCTCAACTGGGACTTGGGAGGCCTCTTCCAAGATCTCTAGCCATATCTCATCTGAGGCTTGGGAGGCCTCTTCCAAGATCTCTAGCCATTGACCAAATTCAGTTTGTTGTGCTTGTATGACAGAGGTATGATTTTTTTAAAAAGTTACTTATTTAGTTAGTATTATGTATTTATTGTTTTTATTTTTAGAGAGATTTTTGCTATAGGGTGTGTGTGCTCACTAGAGAGATAGAAGGCAAGAAATCACACCCACTCCCAAGGGGGATGGCCATGCCAAAATCACTTCTTCTCCATTCTCCTCTCAGGATTTTGGGCATGCACACAAATGTGCCTGGCTTTAGTTTTAAGTCATTATGTCTGGGATTTGAACTGTGGTCAACTATGTGAGAATCCAGTGATATAACCATCATGATACTGTTGGTCCCTTAATTATTATTTATTATTATTTAATTTGCTATAGGACACATGCACTGACCTGAAAGAGACAGAGAAAGAGAAAGTGAGAAAGCAAGCTGACAAGTCTGGGACTCAAACTGTAGTTGACCATGTCAGAGTCCAACACCTTAATCACCATGCCACCTACCAGACCCTGATGTACTGTTTTTTTTCCTGACTGTAAGCTAGGGCACACTTTAAGGTCCTTTAATTACTCTCAGGTTCCTAGGCATGTGAACCACTACCAACAGGACACGTACAATGGTTAAAGTCAGCAAGAGAATCCCTCTTCAGTCCACTACCATGAAATCCTGTATAACATAATACAGATAAGGGAGTGATTGTCCCATTGTATTCACAATTCCCTTTCAAATACCATGTGATAGAATTATATAGGATACATACAAAAGATGCAAGAGTACTTAACCTTCTAAGAAATATTTCTACCAAAGAAAGATTTGGTTAAGGGAGCCAGATATCACATGGCCTACTATGTGTGAGTACATGCCTCAGATCCCAAAAATCTGGAGAAATGGAGTAGAAGGAATTGCATTGTGGTCATGACCCCTTAGCAGATGTTTTCTCCCTCTCCATCTCAGGCTCTCTGTTTCTCTCTGGCAAGTGCAGATGCTCCCTGACAAAATAGAAAAAAAAAAAAAAAAAGAAAGAAAGAAAAAAAGGAAAAGAAATCTTCCTAACATGATACATTTTTAATGTAACTTTGTTACTTTAATTTTTCCAAAAATTATTATTTAATTCAATGTTGCACTTCTGTTTTTTAAAGAATTCTTTATTTAATTGATTTTATTTATTATCATTTCTTTAATTTTCTATAGGGCACATGTACTCATGAGAGAGAGAGAAAGTGAGAAAGCAAGTCGCCAGATGTGGGACTCAAACCACAGTTAGTCATGTGGGAGTTCAAAGCCCCAACCACCATGCCACCTCCTGGTCCCCAATATTGCATTTAATATTGTTGATGTGCCTGATCAAACCAGAGTGATTTGTAAAAGAAAAAAATGGAGGATATTCTCATTCTTCTGATGATAGGGAAGAATACAGAATCTATATTTGTAAAATGTGCTGGGTAGGTTTCTATAGTAGTGAAATTCTGTGGACATTACAGAGCTAACGTTTGATGAGAATGGCTTAGACTGAGAGGTGATCTTATGTATTGAAGCTTTTACATACTGGGATAAGTTTAATAGAAGAAGTGTTATTTGGGTGATAAAACAGACTGGCTATTGCTTTTATTTCTAAATCAATTTCCCCACAAACCTGTCTCTTTAACTGGACTTTAACTAGTCCAGTTCCCAAAAAGAATCACACTGTGATTTATAATACTGCTCAGATTATTCTAAAGATCAAACAAGTTTTTAAAAAATTAACATTTTTATCATAGGGCACATGCACTTACCAGGGAGAGAGGGAGAGATACACACAAAGAACGAAAAAGTCAGAAATCACCCTCCCATCTCGGGTAAAAGCCATGCTGCTATCCTTTCTCCTCCATTCTCCTCTTGGGATTGTGGGCACACAGGCACATGCGCCTTAGTATTTTTCGAGCTGCCATATCTGGAACTAGAACCACAGAGACGGCACAAAGGCCTAGCTTTAATGACATTTTTTTCTTTGATGATGTCATCCTCAGAAAGCTTAATTATTTTTAGGTATTTATTTAAAGTGAGAGAGGTATAATTTTTTTCTTTTACTTTAATACTTGGAAACCTTATTGTAGGGTTATTTCAGCATTTTTGTGTCAGCGAACAAGAAACCCAAGGAGAGGAAAGGGAAAAGGGAAATGGCCAGTCGGTGGAGTAATAAGAAGCTTTACTGAGTAAGTAGGCTTTCTTTCTTAATAAAAAACTAATTTGCTAGAGGCCATGTATGCTCACTGGTGGGAGAGAGAGAGAGAAAGTGAGAAAGCACCCCCTGCAGAAAATAGCCACTCCACCTCCCTTCTCCTCCATTTCTTCCTCTTTTTAGGAATGTTAGACACACACTCACCTATACTTTAGCCACCTGGTTGAAACTTGAACCATGAAGTTGGCCATATGAGATCCAGTGCCTTAAATACCATACCACCTGCTGACCCCCATGTGGAGTAATTTTATCTTAAATTAAGAGATAGGGTGTTGTGTTTCTTCATGAACAACACAGGAACCATCCTGCCCTCATGTTGAAGGGTCTCGGGAATACAGGAATGGGAGATCCCGATATTTTCAGCGACATTACTGGCAGGCAAATGTATTTCTTTTCAGCAGCTATAGAGAAAGATATTTCCACCTGAAAACTTCACCGTATCTCTCTTGCCCCCACCTCCCATAAAGTAACTATATAATTGTTCTTCAAAATTAGCAAAAAATGCTATTTGGAACAAAAACAAAACAAACAAACAAACAAACAAAAAACAAGGTAATTTGCCATATCTAGGGAAATATTAACTTTGGGAAAGTAATTAAGTAAAAAAGATCTTATCAATCAAGCTGGGAGGAAGATAAGTGGGAAAATAAAGGTTGATTATAAGAGTCAGTTAATAAAATCCACACATAAAGATGCAATAGTAAATTTATATTTAATGTAATATAAAATGAATTAAGACAATAAAAGTATAAAATTTAGCTTTGTTCATACAGAGAAAGACAGAGTGAAGAGATGCAGGAATTACCATAAATGTATGCATAAGAGTCAAAGTGTCAATTAACCAATTTTACCCAGATGCCACTAAAAATGGTGAAATTTCCAGCTAAATGTGCCCTGTTTCATTTGCATTAGTTAAAATCAGACATTGTTGCATGGGGTTCTGTCTGGGTAGGTTGAAGTGATCACTCAGGCATTTGTGAGTGCTAAAGTTTGAATGAGTTTCCCCAAAATTCATATATTAAACTTTGGTTGTATATGTGAAGGTATATTTTTTTGTAAACTTTTTTTTTCTTTTTTGGGGAAGAGGTTTTTGCTATAGGGCATGTGCACTTGCCAGACAGAGAAAGACAGAGAGACAAAAAATGAGAAATCATCCCCCAGGGGAGATGGCCATGCCGCAATCCCTTCTCCTCCATTCTCCTCTCGGGATCTTAGACACGCACGCACACGCGCCCAGCGTGAGTTTTAAGCCACTGGGTCCGGGACTAGAAGCACGGTGGACTACATGGGAGTTCAGCGACATAGCCATTACATTAACCGCTGGACCCTGTAAATATTTTTTTTAAAATCTCGTTTTCTTTTATACATTCAATCACATTATTTAGCTTAGACAGTGAATATTCCAATATGTGAACATTTCTCCCTAGTCAGTTGATAAACTATAAAATTACATTCAACAGATAATAACACTTTTCTTTGTCCCATGAATGCTTGACCTATTTTTCTGACGAGGGTGTTGAAAAGTGAGGACCTTGAGGAATGATCAGAATTAGATAAAGTCATCAGGGAGAGGCCCTTATGATTGAATCCAGGCAGCTTTAAGAGTGAGAGACACCAGGGACCAGCAGATAGTTACATCACTGGACTTCCACATAGTTGACTGTGCTTCAAGTCCTGGATCTGGCAGCTTAAAACTCATGCTGGGCACATGTGCGTACATGCCCAAAATATCCTGAGAGGAGATTGGAGAAGAAGGAATTGTGGCATTTCCCCCTCGGGTGGGTGGAGGGTTGATTTCTTGCTTTCTGTCTTTCTGTCTCTCTCTGTGTCTCTGGTGAGTGCATGTACCTTATAGCAAAGATATCTCTCTCAAAAAGAGAAAAAAAGAAAAAAAAAAGTGAGAGACATCAGAGCTGATAAAAACATGAACAGATATATAGATACACGCTTGCTCTCTCTTAACACGTGATGTCCTCTGCCATGTTTTTCACCAGCAAGAAGATTATTACCGGATGTGGTCCCCTGAACCTCCAAAATTGCGAACTTAATTTCCTCTGTTTTTAATAAATTACCCAGTACAGTGTTTAGTTGTTAACAACAGAAAAAAATAACTAAAAATGAGAAATCAAAGAAAACAAAGTGAAACAAATGAAAGATCCCACAATTTTGAATGAAAAGACTTGGGTTCAAGGTAAAGTACTACCACTTACTAAATATGTGACTGCCTGGGACCAACAGATGGTGTAATGGTTATGTTGCCGGACTCCCAGATCGTCGACTATGGTTCCAGTCCTGGACCTGGCAGCTTAAAACTCACGCTGGGGTCATGTGTGAATGTTTGTGTGTGTGTGTGTGTGTGTGTGTGTGTGTGTGTACCCACAATCTCCACCTCAAGAAGGGTGGAGAAGGGATTTCAGTGTTCCCATTCCTCTTGGAGGGTGATTTCTCACTTTCTCTCCCTTTGGAGAGTGCAAGCACCCCATAAAACGATCTCCCTAGGGGAAAAAGAAGAACATGACTGCCATCCAATCATTAAATTTCTAGGAGATAATTTTCTCATTTGCAAAACAGACATAATAGAACTCACTCCATGAATCTCAATGTGTTAAAATCACATCAAAAAGCAATCATGTGAAAGCCAGATATTTGAAAACATTAGGGAGCTTGAAGTAAGACATTGCTATAATATTGTTATCAAATTTTATTGTAAAATTGATGATTAAATATTGTTTACAAAGTGTAATAAAAGGGATATTATACAATTCTTATACCAACAATAATACTAACATTGTGCTTTGTAGTATAAATTGTAATTTAAACTATATATTACAGTCCTTACATTGTAAGAGCTTACTTCCTACAAAGTCAGGAAATTCAAGAAAGAGCTATGTAGATAAAAATACAAGTATTCAATTAAATAGAAGAGCAATAGTGTAAAGTACAGATTATTTTACATAAACTACAGAAGCTATGATATTGGCATAATACCAGGTACATCTCTAAAAATTTAGCTAATAAAAGAATATTATTTTTATGATAATAATGTTATTTCTGTTTATCTTAAGGAAAAACATAGTTCCACTTTGCAACAGATAAGCAACTACCACATTCAGCAATTTGACTTTTTTGGTGAGTATCAAAATGTCTGGGGGGAAAAAAAGGATGGTTCAAACCAAAAAGTTATTCCACTAGGCACAGATTTAAAGAAAAGGTGTCCCTGCTCTATAAAAAATGCTGCTTCTGTGAGTCCCTATAATCCATGGCAGGGGGCTGCATAATAGCCTTTGCTTTTACGCCAATAATTAATTGATAGGTTGAGAAAATTCATGTTGGTGTAAATGATAAGATGGGAAAGGAAGAGAAATTTTCTCTGTTTACATATGCAATGTCTATCACAAGGTAAAAAATGGCAAATAAGAGAGAAAAAATACTGTTAAACAATCTCGAATTACTTTTCTTTTTAATTAAATGTATCAAGTCTGATATATATAACATGCAGAATAAACCATTGCTGACAGACTTTTAAGTCTGATATATATAACATGCAGAATAAACCATTGCTGACAAACTTTTATCCACATAATAGGACTCTTAATTATACTTTAGGTGGAAACCGAGTTATATTTAGCCTAGCTCTTAGGTTTAAAATGGAAAAAAATAAAAATAAAAAAGAGCAACTGTAATGAATTTATCTATTTCTATTTCAATGGCTTGATAAAGCAAAGTGATAATTTATTCAGATTTCCTTATTTTCTAACTCTTGTCCTTCTGGTTCAGAATCCCAACTGATACACATCATTTGTCATATTTCTTTAAGCTTTTCCCAGCTCTGACTGTTTCTCAGACTTTCTATTTTTGAAGATTACTTTGAGGGTTGTGTAGGTATACAATAGAAAAAGTACTTTCTAGGGTATCTCTCTTGTGAACTGTCCAATTTCATTTTTTTCTCATGACTAGCCTGAGATTATGGTGTTTGTGGAGAAAAATCACAAAGATAAAACGAAAATCCTCATTTCGTAATAAGGGTACCCACGAGTGACTTAGCATAACTTATCACTGTTGATGTTACCTTTGATCACCTTGCTAGGTAAGATTTTCAATTTTCTCTTCCACCGGGTCCGGGATGCTAACCGCGGTCGACTACGTGGGAGTCCAGCAACATAGCCATTATGCTAACTGCTGGTTCCCAGTGTTCTATATGTTTTGACAAAAGGATAGTACTGTGTAGCCACCATTACGGTATCACCGAATATAATCTCATACAAAATACTTCAAAAAATCCCCTGTTATTTCCCAGGTAACCTTCCACACCCAAATCCTAGCAAACATTGACCTATTATTTCTATAGTTTACCCTTTTATGAGTTTCAGATAAGTGGAATTTTCTGAATTTTTTCACATAGCAATATAAATTAAATTTATATTTATTTCTGTTCTCACCAGCAATTGTTATTGTAAGTTTTTGGGGAATATAGCTGCTTTAATAGGTATTTAGTACTATTTTGCATGTTAAAATTTGCATTTTTTCCAATGATAGTTGATGCTGAGCATTTCATTAAAGAAATATCTAATAAGATCTTTTTCTTTTTACATAAATGGCTTTTTCTCATTGTTGACTTTTAAGGGTTTATACTAAGCTTTGAATATATGTCTTATATAGGTAAGTGTTCTGAAAAAAATATCTCTTAGTCTATAGATTGACTTCAGTCTCTTTAAAATGTCTTTTATATTTTAATTAAACACAGCTTATTTAAATTTTGTTTTTCTCAGAGGGCACATGCACTCACCTGAGAGAGACAGAGTCAGAGTGAGAGAGAGAAATTAAGAGAGCATCCTCCGTGGAGTAAGGTCACAGTGCATCCCTTCTCCTCTGCTTCTACCTCTGTTTGGGATTTTGGTCGTGAATGTATACTTGGTATATTTTCCAAGCCTCCAGCTCTGAAACTCAAACTACATAGCAGACTATGTGGGATCCAGCCATCTTAACTACCACACCACAAACTGACTCCAATTTAAATTTTTTTCTTTCATAATTCAAACTTTCGGTTGTATTTATAAAATTCATTACTATTTAGAAAAGTATTTTACCTTTCTATAGGTGTTTTATCCTGTGATCATATTATCATTGCTTTTAGTTCTAGCAGTTGTTGATTTTCTGAGACTTCCTACCTAGACTGTTATGGGTTAAATTGTGTCCTCTCCAAATCCATATGTTGAAGTCCTAACCCCTGGTACCTCAGAACATGATTTTATTTGGAGTAGGGTCTTAAAAAAGAGGTTTTCAAGTTAAAATGAGGTCTTTCATGTGGGTCCTAATTCAATACAACTAAAGTCCTTGTGAGAAGAGAGAATTTGGACACTGACAGGTACAGAAGGAAGGCCCTGTGAGCAGATGGAGGGAAATGGTCATTTAGACACCAGAAAGAGCGCCTTTGGAAGATACCAGTCCTGCTGACACCTTGATCTTGAACCTCTAGCCTCCAAACTCTGAGAAAATGTTCCTGTTGTTAAAACTATCCTATTTGTGGAACTTTGTTACAACTCTAACGAACTAATACACAGACAATCATGCTAACCCTGTACAAAGATTTTTTTTTTTTAATTTTCCAGTCTGTTTAACATATATTTCTTTTTGTTGCCACCTGGCAGTACCCCAGAATCTAATATGATGCTGAATTGTAATGATGAATGATAGCAGATATCCATGTTTAGCTCATGATACAGATGAAAATCATTCTGTTTTTCATCATTAAATATAGTGTGAGCTCTAAGTTTGTAAGTTTTTATTGAGATTTTCCACTCTGTTGAGGAAGTTTCCTTTATCTCTAATTTGCAAAGAGTTTTAATATTGACATTAGATTTTGTCTAATATCCTTTTAGTGTCAATTAACAGGATCATGTCATTTTTGCCTTTTAACCTGTTGAAATATTGGATTACACTGATTTATGTACATGGTTTACTTGGAAAAAATCCTTACCTGATTCAATAACTCATTTCGTTTTTAACATGATAAAAATATAATCAGCAAAATTTAGGTAGTTGCAATATCTATTGTAATTTTAAGTAAAACTTTATTAGTTTTAAGATAATAACTCTGAGGTCCCTCATCTACTATGAAGATGTTATAAATCTTAAAAGCACTATTACCATCATACAATTCCATTACTTTTGATTGAGACCATTTACACATTTTGAACGTAATATTTTGTAGTATGTATTTGTACATCCTGCATTACAATGACTTGGAAGAGAAAGACCACACATGTATTTCCTTTCTGTGTATTATGTTCAACCTTAAAAAAATAGTACCTGCAAGATTGTTTCTTCTGCAGAGAATTACTTTACAGCCTTTTTGTTTTGTTTCAGTTTTAGTTTTTCTCCTTATCTTTGGGAATAAAAAATAATAGAACATTAATTTTCTTTGCTTTGCTAATATTTATCATGTTTTTCCTGTATTTATCAACAAATGTACAATTCCCTATAGTTAGAGTCATTCAAACTAACAGTAGGGATTCTTAGTGTTGATGGAACTATTGATCATACAAACATTAAAATTATGTCTCCTGTAGCAAATGCCAATAAAGGAGTTGTACATCAATCAGGAAATCAATACATTTGTCAATAAAAAGGCAACATTTGACAAGATGATGTTGTCAGAAGTCCTAGTGTCTGAGAGATATGAAGCTAAATAACTCAGCAAGTGACCTATTTATTTGACTTCAGGCTGTGTTCAGATAGTATATGAAGAAATACAATGTAGAATCAAAATGCAAGAAGCTGTATATTTTTCCTTTATTTAATTTTCCTATAGGAGTGAAGGGTAGCTTATTGTTGCAGTAACCATTACTTGTTCAGTTTCTAAAACATTTACCTTGTATTTCCTATTATAATTTTACTAATTGCTCAAACTGACAAAATAGTCATGAAAAATTTAAGAATATAAATGTTTATGAAAACATAAACTTCACACTTTCCCACAAACCCTGTTATTATTACTTTATTCTTTTTAGCAATATGTATCTAAGAATATGAATATTTATCTTGATCAAAAGTATTTCAGACATATATCTAATTTAAAGTATATAAATAATTCAAACATGTACAGTTTTAAGAAAAATAATAAAAGAATTATTGCTATATCAATAACAAACTCATTTTGTTTATAAATTATTTTATTCCAGAAAATCACCCAATCTTCCATTTATTCACTTTTAAGTGAATAAACGAGGCATTTTCTTTAAGCTTTGCACATTTGTTTTTGAAAATATTTCATTTTGCTTAATTTGGAGACCAGTTAAGCATATCTTTTTATTTATAATGCCCCAACTGTAATTTATAATTGTTCAGTTGGAACTTTTTCTAAAATGGGATGTATTCTAGCAAAGACATAGAGAAAAGGAAACAGCAAAAACAAAAAAATAATGACAAAAACAGTGTTAAGATCAGATGTTCTCTATGTTTATCTAGAAACTCAGGTTTTATCATTGAAATTGTTAGTGATATTGATCTCATTTTCTCTCTCTATATAGAATATATATATATGTATTTATGTATATGTATATATGTGTGTGTATATATATATATATATAATGTGTGTATATATATATATATCTGTGTGTGTGTATCTGCAACCAGTGACAACATCCAGCAATTATTTAAATTCCTAATTTTCAATAAGACATCCATTAGCTTACTTTTGTTATAAATCTTGTTCCAAGTGTATAGAGTTTTCCTTTGCCTTATCTTTTAAATTCTACAGATAGAAATTAGTTAAGAACAATACCAGTTTATGTTGTTTATTTTAAGAAATGCTCAGTTATTCATAAATGGGATTAAAATAATATTTACAAATGGGTGAGTTTTTAAAAAATTCCCAGTAGAGAGCACATGTGTGAGACAGAAAGACAGAGAGAGCAGGAGAAGCACGCTTATAGAGTCTGGTCACAGGTGATCTCCCTCCCCCTGCCCCAGCAATGCAGCGTGCTCACATTCCTGGCATGTTTCAGATTACCTAGGCTGGGAATCTAAATCCCAGTTGACCACTTGGCTTCCAGCACTGAAATCCAGTATGCCATAGGCTACACCACCAGATCGGGCCTACAGTTATTTTTATCTCATAAACTAAAATGTCTATGTGCACAAAAGTCAGAATTCATACCATTTAAAAACATAAAAATTCCTAAAAGAATTTTACTGAAGTATAGAAATAATTTGTCAACAGAGAAAATTTCTGAAAAATCCGCCCACCTAAGATTTATTACATTGCACAGTGAAAAAAAATATGGCATTCATTGCCATTTATCCACCCACGGTAAGAAAAAAGGAAGCAAATTAAACACTATTCTACACTGAAATTGGCATTATTATTGTAAAAGTTATATTTCACTAAAATTAGCATACTTAAGGCAATTATAATCTTATTAAGGAGATCAGTTCATGTGTTCAGAATAATTTCTCATGATTATGTCTCTGTTCTCTTTTCAAGTAAATACTTTATGGTATAAAGATCTCAAATCATGAATGACTCAAATTAGAAAATAAAAGAGCCAGGTGATTGCAAAGTCTTACAATTGTCCCCACATGGAAAGGTCCTGGGTTCACATCCCAGGTTCCTGTACATACTGGCTGTGCATGTCCATGACCCAGGCTGGCCAAGAATAGGGGTGAAGCTCAGAGCAAAGTCCTTATTGGAGGTATCTGTCTACCTCTATTTCTCTCTCTCTCTCATGGAATATATAAATAATCTTAAAAAACAAAAATAGAAACATTTTTTACTTGGTCAATTGATAATATTTCAAAAGCTCCCCATATTAATTAAAATGTATACTTATATTTTTATAATATGTAACATGAAATAAACATGTTCTTCAAAAAACTTCTGAAGCTTTTAATTATGTTTAAAAATTACTGTACGTATATTCTGAAAAAAAGTTAATGCATAAGAAATCCTACTCATTTTCTAAAGAAATTACTTAAATGCTGAGTATTTCATGTAATTAGAAAAAACAGGATGTATTCTCAATTTTTAAATTATTTTTAATTGTCAGAGCAATCATATGCTTGCCAGAGAAAGAGATGGAGAAAGCATTCCCCCAAAAGGTGTGATCATGCTTGAATTTCTTCTCTCCCATTCCTACATCCCACTCAGATTTGGGGCATGCATGCACACATGCCTAACATGTTTTATAAGCCATCATGTCTGGGATTCAAGCCATGGTCAACTCTGGGGGAACTAACTTCCTTAACCACTGGAGATGGGGACAACCCTCTCTGTTTTATTTTACGACAATGCATGTAAGTGCATGAGAGATAGAGGCATAAAGAGAGAGAGAAACACTCATCATGCTCCAATCTCCTTTTGCGATTCCTCCCAACTCCTCAGAATCCTGGGTTCCCATGCACATGACCCTGGCATGCTTTTAAGTCAGCATGGGAATCCAAATCTGTGGTTGGCCATATGGTTTCAGCCTTGCAGGCTCTGTATTTACCACTGCATCACAGCACTGGGTATTTCTCTTTGGGTATTTCTCTCTCTCTCTCCATATATATATGTGTGTGTGTATGTATATACATATATACATATATATAGACATATATATATACACATATATATCTTTTTTTTACTATTATTGTTTTAAGGGCTTTTTTAGAGAAAGATTTTTGTTATAGGGCACACATGCTCATTGGAGAGACAAAGAAAGACAGAGAGATAGAAAACAAGAAATAACCGCCCTGGAGCAATGGTCATGCCACAGTCCCTTCTCCTCCATTATCCTCTTGGGATTTTGAACACACGCATACATGTGCCCAGCATGAGTTTCAAGCTGCCAGGTCCAGGATTTTAATCATGGTTGACTACAGGGGAGTCCAGCAATGTAACCATTACCCCATCTGCTCATCCCAGGCCTCAATATTTTAATACTATAATTTACATGCTCTTTCTTTTTACTTTAAGTGTGAATTTTTAAAAATGCTGATTGTCCTTGCCTAGTAAAAATTAAATGGAAGAACATCGATGTCACTAGAACTTTTTTTAACATTAAGATTAAAAACACCTCTTTATGTTAATAAATATAGCAAAAAGGGGAAGTATGCCATGTATTTGAAGATAGGTTACAGTAAATTAAATGAAAAAAAATGTTTCTAAGTAAAGAAGTTGAAGAAAGAGTAATGAAAAAATAATCTGAAGTCAATTTAAAGTAGTTTAATTATACTTTTGATTGTAGAAGGATAAAACTGGGAAGTTAAATCTGCAAGTAAAGCTAACTCAGGAAAGCAAAATATTAATTATTTGGGAATCATTTTCAATTTAAATGATCAACCTTATTGTTTTCTGTGATTAACCTAGCTAATCAAACTGACAATAATGAGGTTTTTGAACGTATATATTCTACACATATTGTTCTATTATTTCTGCCATACGCAAAAGCTGCCATCAAATCATTTAACACCACCTAAGTTAGAATAATTCAGTATGCTAATTATTTGCCAAAGATTTTAACAGTTTAATTTATTTTCTTTTTGGAGAATCTTTAATTCTAACAATGTTATTCCTCTAAGCAATTCTAATTATGTGGAATTTTAAGTTGATTTTATACATTGATTAATACTATAAGCAATCAAATTCAACTGTTAGAAGAGCCTGAATCTCTAAGTCATTAAAATGTGTAATTTAATAGAGACTCATTTGGAAACCAAGGGATCAAATCTTAAGATTTCTGTTTAGAACAATAACAAATTATGCAAATATTGTGATTTCAAATGATTTATTTTAGCTCCTTTATAAAACAGTCTCTCTTGAAACTTAATTTTTCAAATATATGTTTATTACATTCAAATTTAAGAATGTCTATTTATCATCTATGTGATTATAAAATTGGAGAAGAGAAACACTGTCTGCATTAGCTAAATAGGATGTTTAAAGTCCCTGATCTTCATATTTTTATCTCACACCCTCCAGAGTAAATTTGTTTACTACAGCCTCAAATGTGCTAGATAATTCTTGATTACTCAGCTTAGTTAATATAGTACAGTGGATTGGTGTGGTACTGTGTGAAGCAGCCAACATTCTTAGTCTCTTAGTACTTGAAGATGATGGTCAGAAGGTATAATAGGACCCTAGGATAAAACTGTCCATGTATATTGTGACCAGTTCCATATAAATACAAACCATTCCTAATCTTTTCTCTCTTTTTCTGTCAATGCAGGATAGAGCCTTTGCATGTGCACGTGATAGAGAGAAAGGGAGAGAGAGATAGAAGGAACCACCTTTGCATGTGCACATGATAGAGAGAAAGAGAGAGAGAGAAAGGGAGAGAGAGATAGAAGGAACCCTCCATGAGGTCTAGTCACTTTGTGATCTTCTAGTCTTCCAGCCTGTCAGATCTCACATAGCCATATGTGTGTACAGCATGTTTCGGGCTGCCCAGGTGGGAGATTCAAGTCTTGTCAGCCATATGGGCTCCAGATTCTCTTAAATAGCACATTAGCACTGCATCGGAGAGCCAGTTCTTTAATCCTTCTTGATAATAATAAATAATAAAGAAAAATAATAGAAAATAATATACTTCCTATATTGATATTGCATTGCCACATGCAAAGCCATAACAACCCATTCTAGCAAAGATTACTTATCTAGCATAAAAATTCAGCCTACTATCTTTTTCAGTTGATGATAGCCTTAAGTCATCCTCCAGAATCCATCTGATTTCTGCAGAGACCAGACTGATGAATTAACTGGAGATATGATGGAGACCATTAATTATCTCTACATCCTTCAACTCCTTATTAATTTATGCCACCTACTCCAGGATGCAGTACTGTTTTCTATTGACTTACTTGTTTGAGTGATAGTCTTAGTACCTTCATTTTGCCTTCTGCATGATGAGAGATCTTACCCCACAGACCAAGGAACCATTGTGGGGATTTATGTAAAATACCAAGGATTTCAGATCCATTTATACATTTAGAGGTGGTGAAAATGACCATCAAACAATAATCCACTTCAGTAACAATAAACTATTTTTTTCCAGCAAATAAACCATTATTTTAAATATTAATGTAGTAATAGTAATAATTCTTTAAATAGACCTGTTATAAATCTTTTTTCATGTAAGTCCTACAGCAAATTTAACTTTAAATTTAGACACTAGTTGTTATAAAGAGAACAAATGAAATAGTTTCAACCCATGTCTGTGAAAATATTAAAAACTATTTTACATTTCTATAAATTGGAAGGAACTTGTCATATAGAAACATTTTGGAATTTTGTTCTTTGGTGGAACTTGATTTTCTACATCTATGTTTTATCTAGTATCAGAATCAAATGATTCAGTCATATAATACAGTTAAACTGCTTGCTTTGCATGGGGCTTTTAAAACCTTTTTCTCTCTGACTTACCAAGACTTTTCCTCTGCTAAGTTCTCTAAATCTTCCTTACTTTTCAAGTGGTTATTTCATTGACATCATTCTTGTGTTAGTGATTACTACCTACAAACTAGCAAGTTTTCAGCTAAATAATGTGTTTTCTTTCTATATCCAAAGCAAATAATGAACTGTTTTACAAATAATCAGAATTTCATGTTTACATCAAGTTCCAACAATTTTTTATTTATTGAACAGTTACATTTGATATTACATATTATGTCCTTTTTTTTGAGAGTTTTTTTTTTTTCTTTCACTATATGGCGCGTGCGCTCGCCAGACAGACAGAGAGAGACATAGAGACAGAAAGCGAGAAATCACCCCCCGGGGGGATGGTCACGCCGCAATCCCTTCTCCTCCATTCTCCTCCCGGGATCTTGGGCACGCACGCACACGCGCCCAGCGTGAGTTTTAAGCCACCGGGTCCGGGACGCGAACCGCGGTCGACTACGTGGGAGTCCAGCAACATAGCCATTACGCTAACTGCTGGTTCCCTACATATTATCCTTTAAAAAAAATCTTACCCATAAGTAATGTATTTGGAAAAGACATTGAAGTAACATATTTTGCATTCCCTAAAAACTTTTTAATTTTTGCCATTTCTCCACTGACTTGAGAAATATTTAAAGAATAAGAATGAAAAAAAATCACCTATTCTCTTTTTAAGAATTATTTTATTTAACTTTATTATTATTATGTTTTAATTTGACAAGAGAAAGAGAAAGAGAGAGAAAGCAAAAAAGCAAACCACCAGATGAGACCTCAACTGTGGTCAGGCATGTGGGAGTCCAATATATGTATAGTCTCTCTGTAGAATGCTTTTCTGGACACCCTGTCAGGAGTTTTGAAACAAAAAAGTGTCAATAGATCATGTACAATACCTATGGAATGTAAATTTAAGGAGCATGGTCTCTAATTCAAGTGAGCTTTGTGACATATTAACAGTTAATGAAGAACCTCTTGAGGAGGTCTCGCTTTCAATGTATTTACAATAAAGGTGGAAAAAGATAGAGTTTTTTTTTTTTTTATTTCAATAAATCTTTGAGTACATCCTGAAAATGAGTGACAAACATTCCAAATCTATTGAGGGTACACTGGCAAAATACAAAACAATTTTGTAAGTTTAAAAGAAGCCACAATAACCTTGGGGTCTGGTACAAATGTGAGCATAGATGAATCAGTATTCACTATGAAAGGGTAAAGTAATTTACAATGACTGGGAGTTCCACTCGTCTTCCTTGTATGCTTTTTTTTTCTTTTGGAGAGATTTTCACTATAGGGCACGTGCACTCACCAGACAGACAGAGAGAGACATAGAGACAGAAAGTGAGAAATCACCCCCCAGGGGGGATGGTTACGCCACAATCCCTTCT
>NW_006159750.1:1127778-1165515 GCF_000334495.1 Tupaia belangeri chinensis
AAGAAAAAACCAAAAAAAAAAAAAAAAAAAAACAATGGCCACAAAAATGTTAACTTTCATGAGACAGAAAGGAGAATTATTATCCAGAACAACTGCTAATATCACATAAATATGTTAAGGTTATTAAAAACCTCAAAATTATGAGATATAAAAAGAAAGTGTGACTTATTCATGAAAAAAGGAAGCCATAGCAACTACTTTAAAACGACCCAGCTGTTGTACTTAGCAGGTGAAAATTTTAAAGCAGTCATTATATATGCTTTTATAATCAGATAACTAAAATGAACTATATTTAAATAATTAAAATATGATGACGTTTTGCACCACCGGAAGTTCAGCACCGGACCCATTGGAGAGAATACTCTTTATTTCTCACCTTCTTCTTCCATCTGTCTCTTTGGGAAAATGACTAGAACTAGGCGGCCTACGTAGCTGATCCCCCACTTGAAATCTCACAGTGAAATCTCACAGAACTTCTGTAACTTCTGCACAGGGAGAAGAAACATAACCGGGAACCACCTGGGCAAATTCAAGCAGCGCTTTGGGGTCAGCGATAAAATGAGAAGGACGACTTCTACCCAGCTCCTTTGCCAAGCCCACTTTCTCAATGGCGGGAGAGCCAGCGCTGGACCGGAAGTGACTCACGCAGAGTTTCCGGGGCGTGCATCCACTATCATTGTCTCCCATCTAGAAATCCGTGGGTTGAGGCCCAATTCTGAGAAGGAAACCACCATTTTGAACGGTTTTTGAGCCTTGCAAAGCGAGACAAAGTCATCACCCAATTTCATCACCCCACAACAGTCCACCAGGCAGATTCCTCAACCTGAAGTTCTTCTCGTCTCTTCATGGATTTAAAGACTCTCATTTTGGGGCCACAAGTACCATGTGGTTAAGGTGCTGAGCTCCTGTATGGTTGATTGTGATTGGAGTCCTGAACCTTGCAGCTTGCTTTCTCAGTTTCCCTCACTCTTTCTCTCTCTGTGTCTCTCTCTAGTGAGCACATGTGCCCTACAGCAAAATAAAATAATAAAAATAATAAAGAAAATTAAATTTTAGAAAAGAAGACTCCTTTCCTTCCTGAATGACTTTGCATCCCTCTCATTTACTGAGTTGGAACAATGTTTTACTGGCAGAATCAAGCTCTCCTTACAGGGTAAATGCCCTTTCCCTGACCAGCGACTTGACAGTGAAAGTGATGGAAGAGGCACTGCAAAAGAAAGCAGATCTCAATCTCTTACTGCCTGCCTATTTTCTGACCCATAAAAAGAATAAACTGGAAAACCTGGAAGGAGCACTGGATGATTTAGCCTCTGGAGAACAGAGTCAGTGTCAACTGTCCTTATAGACCCTATGCTGCTGTGCCACTGGGAATCAACAACTGTTGGCTGAAGGGCTTGGAGTTTCCACCTCCAGGTCCATACATCTTTCCAAAGCTCCTAGCTATCCCACAGATAGGACCCACAAAGCAGAATTCAGTGTTAACCATTCCCAAGGCCTGGACAAAATCATATATACAGAGAAAGGAATTACGGATGTTTCCCTTAGGATTTTTTTTTCTGCTAGGATTGATGATGAGTAACAAATTAAGACTAGACTGAATTGTATTTAGAAGGCTTTGATGCAGGTGATGGTTTTTCTTTTCCAGAACAGATAATTTTATCAGAAGACAAAATTCTGTCACTGGAGAAGCCAGTGCTGCCACACGATGGAATGGGACAGTTATGGACAGTCAGGAAATTTGCCTCCTTGGCAACCATGATTGAGCAAATTGAAAGACATCTGAAATTATCTTTTGTTCGCTTAGTTCTTGGAGTCAGGAGGACTGCACAGTCCCAAGTCACAGACATTACCCTGTGTGCTAGCTCTGGGAGAAGCATTCTGCAGGCTGTAGAGACCGACCTCTACCTCACAGGTCAGAGATCCCATCATGACATTTGGGATGCTTTTTTCAGGGAATAAACATCATTCTTTGTGAACATAGCAACACCAAATGAGGTTTTCTTTCTATCCTATAATAGCAGTAATAGCATCATATAGTAATTGATTAATTAATCCTATCAAAATACACAGATTTGAAGATTAGCAGTTTGGATAAAAAGAAAAGAGCCAAGCATACTATCTAAAAGACACAATTTGAAATTAAAAAAGAGAAAAAGGATAAAACACATATGTCATGGAAACTCCTAAGAGCACAAGAGTGATTATACTAATATTAGAAAAATAAACTCCAAAGCAATTTTGTTAGTAATGGTAGAGACAGCAATTTCATATTGATAGAAGCATTAACCCACAAAAATAAGTTATTAGCATAATATAATTATTATATATTACATATAAATACTATAATAATTATAAGTCAACTAAGCAAAATTGACCAAATTGAACAGAAAAATAGATAATTCAAAGTTAATAATCAGCGACTCTATATTCAATAATGATTGGAGCAAGTAGGCAGATAAGTAAAGACATAGGAAACTTGACCAACACTATAAACCAAATAGATCTAACAGTTATACATAAAGCACACTGTCTTAGAACAGTAGAATGTAGTCTTCTCATTTGTACCTGAAACATTCTTCAGGCTATGCTGTAAGTTTGGCCACGAAACACATTTCAACACATTTGAAAGGCTTGAATTTCCATCTATTAGCCAAGGTCAATGAAATTTTATTGTAAGTCATCCCGCCAAAGAAAATTTGAAAAAGAAAAATATGGAAATTAAAAAATGTACTTCTAATAGAAGAGCTTTTGAAGAAAATTGGAAAATAATAAGAGAAGAAATCTCAGGAGAAATGGGAAATTTTTTTAGGATGGATAAACATTAGAACACAACAAACCAAAACTCACAGATACAGTTAAAGCACATTTAAATGGAAATTAGTAGCCATTAAAAACCTATATAAATAAAGAAAAGATGTTACATTAATGACCTAAACTTTCTCCTTTTTTTTTTTTTGGAGGAGTTTTTGCTATAGGGTGCATGGGCTCGCCAGAAAGACAGAGAGAGACAGAGGGATAGAAAGTGAGAAATCACTCCCCTGGGGGCGGGTTAGCCATGCCACAATCCCTTCTCCTCCATTCTCCTTTCGGGATCTTGGGCATGCACACACACGCACCTGGTGTGAGTTTAAGCCTCCAGGTCTGGGATTCAAACCGTGGTCGATGACATGGGAGTCCAGCAACATAGCCATTATGGTAAATGCTGGTCCCTGACCTAAACTTTCTTCTAAGAAACAAGAAAAAGATGAACCAACTAAACTCAAAGCAAGCAGAAGTGAGGAAATAATAAAAATTAGAATGGAAAAGATTGAAAAGAATATACTAAAACAGTGAAATAAATCAAAATTTTCTTGTTTAAATATCAACAAAATTGACAAATCTTTAGCTAGATTAACCAAGAAAAAAGAGATAATTAAAATCACGTACAGTAGAGTACATTATACCTACATTACAGAAATAAAGAGTTATAATGCAATCCTATAAACAAGTATATACTGACACATTAGGTAACCTAGATGAAGTGAACAAAATTATAGAAAGACAGAAATTACTAAGGTTATTTAAAAAGAAATGGAAAATCTGAAAACCCCTAAAACAATGAAATAAATTGAACAATCAAAAAACTTCACTTGGCTGACCATGTGGCTCAAATCTTAGCCCCAGCATCTTGAAAAACTGTCAGTAAGTGTGCATTGGTGCCCCAAATCCCATAAAAATGGAGAAATGAAGGAGAAGGGATGACAGCATGACCATGCCTCATTTGTTTCTCTCAGATGACTTCACTGGTGAACTCTACCAACTTTGTAGGAAAATTTAACACTGATCTTCCACAAACTTTTCTAATAGAAGAGAAAAAAACATATCCCAATACCCCAACTTATTTTATGGGCCTTGTCTTCTGCTGATTCCAAAACTATATAAAGACATCACAGACACAGAAAAGAAAATTACAGATCAACACTACTTAATGGACAGAGACACAAAAATCTTCAACAAAATACTAACAAACCAAATTGAGCAACGTGTAAGGATTAACACAATCATCAAGCAACACATAAAAGAGGATTATACACAATCATTCCAGGGTAGAAGACATCTTTAACATACAAAAATTAACCAATGTAATATACTATATTAATGAATTAAGAACAAAGCCATTGGATTATGTCAATGAAGAAGAAAAAAACATTTGATGAAATGTAATATCTATTTTTTTTTTCCTGTAGGGTATGTGTGTGTAGGAGACAGTGAGAGGGAAAATGAGAAATCAACTGCTCCCCCACTGGGGATGATTATGTTGCAATCTCTTCTCCTTCATTCTCCTCCTAGGATTTTGGGAACACATGTACATGAGCCTATCATGATCTTTAAGCCACCAGGTCTGAAACTCAAACTACAGTAAGCTAAGTGGGTGTCTAACACCTTAACCACCATGCCACCTGCTAGACCTGTAACATCCTTTCTTTCTTTCTTTTCTTTTTCTTTCTTTTTTTTTTTTTTTTTTTTTGGAGGTTTTCCCTATTGGGTTCGTGTGGTTTCCAGCTATAGGGCATGTGTGCTCGCCAGACAGAGAGAGAGAGACAGAGAGGCAGAAAGAGAGAAATTACCCCCCAGGGGGGATGACCACACCACAATCCCTTCTCCTCTTGGGATCTTGGGCAAGCACGCACATGCGCCCAGCGTGCATTTTAAGTCACCGGATCCAGGACGCGAACTGCGGCTGGCTACGTGGGAGTCCAGCGACATAGCCATTACACTAACTGCTGGTCCCAACATCCTTTCTTGATAAGAATGCTTGCAAACTAGGAACAGAAGGAAACATCTTCAACCTGAACAAGTACAGAGAGGTAAAACCTATAGCTCACATTATACTAAGGGTAAAATTTTGAATATTGTTCCCTAAGATCAAGATCAAGACAAGGATGTCTATTTTCATCTCTTCAATTCAAAATGACACTAGAGATCCTTGTAGGCAAGCAGCTGAGAAAGTACATTAAAAACCTCTACTTTGAAAAGGAAGGACTGAAAGTATCTCTATTCATAGATAACATGATCTGATGTGTAGAATATCCTCATGACGCCATAAAAGCTAACAAATGAGTTCAGTAAGTCAGAGAAGTCAAAATCAATATACATAATTACATAATTTGACCAAACTTTTGTACATTAACAATGAACAAGCCAAGATATAATTAAAAAACTATTAAAAAATTGTTGGAAGAAATTAATATAAATCTAAAATCATGAAATGAAATCTCATGTTTACAGATTGAAAAGTAATATTAAATTGCAATATTTTTTCAAGTGATCTGTGGTTACTGCATGATCCCTATAAAAATCCTACTTGGGTTTTATAGCAAAATTTTGCAAGCTGACTTTAAAATTCTTGTAAAATGTAAAGAACTAATAAGAGCAAGTAGAATAGTCTTAAAAAAGGCGTCAAATTTTAAAAACCTTTTTACTGAAAATAATATCATGAAAAAAGTGAAAAGAACCCACAGAAAGAGAGAAAATATTTGAAAATTAATACCTGGTGAGGAATTGGTATCCAATATGCATACAGAACCTTATTACTGAGCAATAAAAAGTAAAGTAAATCAGTTTTAAAATGGGCAAGGGATTGGAAATCCTTTGTATGCCCTCTCTAACAAAGATATACAAATAGTTTATAAACACATGAAAGATACTCAACATCATTATTCATTAGAGCAACAAAGCAAAAATCACAGCATGTTAACATTTCACACCCACTAGGATGACTATAGTCCAAAGACAAGTGATAATCAGTGACAATGTGAAGAAGCTGGTATTATCTTAAACTTGTGGTAAGATTATAGACCAAAAGTGAATGCAGTTCAAATTTCCACTGACTGATTGATGAATAAAAAATAATTTTATATATAACATATAAAATATCAGTTTCTGTTAAGATTCATGAATGGAGGGACCAGCAGATGGCATAATGGTTATATCACTAGATTCCCACATATTCTACCGCAGTTGGAGTCCTGGACCTGGTGACTGGAAACTCAAGCTGGGAGTACATGCATACATGCCAAAAATTTGGGCCCAGCAGTTGGCATAATGGCTATTTACTGGACTCCCATATAATCGACCATGGTTCGAGTCCTGGACCCAGTGGCTTAAACTCACACTGGGCACATGTGTGGGCATGCCCAAAATCCCAAGGGGAGAATGGAGGAGAAGGGATTGTGGCATTGCCATTCCCCCTGGAGGGTGATTTCTCACTTTTTGTTTCTCTGTCTCTCTCTTTCTGGCAAGCACACATGCCTTAGAGCAAAAACCTCTCAAAAAAAAAAAATTATATGCACAGACTCTATACATTTAATTATTTTGATATTTAATGACAATGTAAAATTAGCTTCTCAATTAACATGGCAGGTTAAACTATGGCAGATTATAGTAGAATACCATAAAAAATTCTTACAAAATTCCTGTATTTATATCAGATTTTGTTTGACTATTGTAATAAATTCTTTTAATTGTATGTTACCTTGGCATCCATTGTTAATACAAGTTTAACTTCTCATATCAGAAGCAGGGTTCAGTTACCCTTTATGCAGTTTTTAGTTTGATACTACACCCAAATGACTCAAAATGATGGCCAAAGATAAGAATTTAGAGGCATCTCTCTGGCCTAGCATTTGGACTCCTCATTTTCCTTCGGCTTCCTCTAAATGGACCTGCAGACATTTGCCTGGAACCTTAAAATGACCCATACCCTATTCTCTTATATATACTGCTAGTTGTCCTTCCCAACCCCTCAGTCTTTCTCTCTTTCTTTCTGACTAACTCTTATTCCCTTACTTGCATTAGCGGGGAAGAGAACTATACTTACGACTCATTGCATTGTCCCTGTCCAGGATGTGTACTTAATCTTTGAACTTGTTCTTGGTACTGAATTTTCACCTACCATCCAAAGAACTAAGAGGCTGCCCCAGTCATGTTTCTCTGGGAAATGGGGAGAACAAATGGTGGATCTCCCAGTGCCAGAGTGATGATAAGGCAGGCTTAATTTGGGCACAGGTCTGTTAAGAGCTTAAGGACATCTGCCAGTAAAAGCAAGTTTGCTACATGATGAACTCCTGGTTGTGGGTAGGAAAACTAGACATTAAGTCAATTGTCAGGTAAAGGAGGTATCCTTTGAAAGACATACTGTAAATTTGTATATCCCTTCACTCCCTGTTAGGGTAGGGCTCATAGCTGATCAAATTTGAAAGTCTCAGATTATCTGAAGTCTCTGAAAACACCTACCTTCTTCCAAATTATACTTCTGGGTGGACAGTGGTACTGAAGTAGAATGTGAGTCTGAGAGGCCGACCCACATGAGAGGATACCTGATCCGTGTGTGGAGACCTCCCTGACATGAGGCATGCCTGGACCCATGATCCTGGGTTGGCTAAAGCACAGGGTAGATTATGACATCAAGACCACATGAAGGTTCTCTCTCTCTTACTCTCTCTCACACAGTTATGAAAAAAAATAAGTAAATTTTTAAAATTATACTTCAGCAGGGCCAGCAGATGGTGAAATGATTATGTCGCTGGATTCCCACATAGTCAACTATGGTTTGTGTCCTGAATCCAGTGACTTAAAACTCACACCAGGCACATGTGCATGTGTGCCTAAGCTCCTGAGAGGTGACTGGAGGAGAAGGGATTGCAGTATGGCCAGCCCCCCGGGGGGGGTGATTTCTCACTTTCTGTCTCTCTCTCTCTCTGATGAGTGCAGGAACCCTATACCAAAATCTCTCTCAAAAAAAAAAAAGAGATTATACTTCTTCAAAGAATTATCTTAATTATCTTTTTCACATGTAATTTCAGGGATTTTAAATTGTGATCTGAAAATATAAGTACTCCAATTTTTTTATTAATTCCTCCTAACATTAATTTTAAAACCTTAGCAAATGCAGTTTTCTGCATAGTACAAAGTTCATATGACATAAGCATTATATTCACTATTTATCTATAGAAACATTTTGCCATATTTAGTGGAAGAAAAATAGAAATATATACATGTATATACACAGAAAAGTCTTTCTACTTATTATTCCAACATTTTAATTTATATGATGGTATTTCAATGTCTTTAAGTGTTTAATAAATTCATTATTACACATTTTCATAGAATCCTCAGCTGTTAATTGGTCGCACAAATGGTACCTTAACTTTCTATCTACTAACTGGATATGTTAATTAAAAGTCATAGGCAACATACTTGAATCTGAGTATAATCTATGATACTTTAAAATTTAAAGGAAAGTTGAAATCCATTAATGTTAATACTGCCAATACTCAGGTGCATTTTTACTCTCCGGAGTAGAAAATTACTTTCATTCTAAAATAATCAGCATTGTAAATTTGCTTTTTACTGCATTCTAATGCTCAGTACCAATTAGCACATTTTATGACTCGATTTGGATGATCTCCAAGTTTATATCCATGCCACTACACTTCATAATTACTTTATTTTAAAGAGGCTGAATCAGACCCTTGTTGCTTAGAGGTGGTCTGCTATCAACTTCTGGAATTACTACATATATTAAGCAGATGTGAACACTACAGATTTTTAATTAGTTGCAAAGTATTTGAATCATTTCTTCATATTTCCAGAGACCATAGTCATTCATTGCCAGACCTCCATGTCACCATTCACTTCAGACAGAAAACACCCAAGGGAAAGTGGTTTCCAAGGCCAAGCATATGTTACTCTTACACACTCTTAGAGTAATAACTTGGCAATAAGAATGGATATAAAAAGTGAAAAAAAGAAAGGAAAAAAACAGACCTCTAAATTACTACATTCTCACTCCACTTCCAAAGAAGTGAAGAAACTAAATTGCACTGCAATTCTTAAAGAATGTCTCTCACATTACACTTGGCCACCCCAGTAGAGAGTCTTGCTGTAATGTAGGTGTGAATAGTTGAAGTTGTGTAAGTAAAGATTTGCATCATAAACCATCACAGAAAACTATCAGAAAAAGAGACTGACGTTTAGAATCTGAATGTAAGAGGTCAAGATAATATTTATATTTGAGACCCAAGATTACAGAACATCCAGGCAAAGCCATTTTGGGCAATGATGAGGAAAGTAGGCTTTGCAATAGAACAAACTTGGTTTGCATTCTTATTCTGCCGTTTGGTAGTTGTGGAAATACGGGGAAATTATTTAACACTTCTAGATTTCATTCATTGGAAAATAGTAATGAGCATAGACATAAACAACACAGTGTTAGCTGTTGAGAATGAAATGTTATAAAAGTTATATACAGGGTCAGCTCTCTGGTACAGTGGAAACGAACTACCCAAGAGATGACAGGTTCCCCATAGCAACCTCGGTACAAGTTCCTGGCCTGGTCAGCCTGAAACATGGTGGCTCACATGTGGATGCCCAGGATCTGAAGCAATAGAGGAATGGAAGATTTTTCTCTCTATTTCTTTCTCTCTCACATGTGTGTGCACAAACTATCATGAATAAAGAAAAGAATTAAAAGGTCATGTAAGGTCTTTGCCTTATTAGACTTTGCTTCACTTGGGGAAAGTATTCATATCCAATTAAAATCTAATCAATTAATGGATTACTGATAGACTGGCAAATACTAGCAAAGGCAAGAAGCAACATGTTAACATAGAGAACATTTTAGTACATTTTACAAAAGATGTTTAGGAAAAACATTTTGAAGGAGTTGGAGCTTTAGGTTATATCTGAAGAATCAAATTACTACCTCTGCAAAATAGAGATTTGTTGTACATATAATAAAAAAATCTATAAAAAGTTTTAATGTAGTTTCTGGCACAGAGTAAATACTCAGAACTGTGTGGATTATATTATTATTTTGTTATTGCTGTCAATATTCAAGTTCTATTTAAATATCGCACAAAAAAAAAAAACCACACGCATTCAGGAATTCTTGGGGTACTTTTTTTAGCTACCACTAGTTGACTGGACTGAGGTTTGGGATTTTTATAATTGTCTATTTTAAACATAAAGGAAAAATCAGAAACCTCGTAGTACTTTGTGAGAACATAATTTGCTTTTTATTTTAAATTTTATTTTTAATTTGATACACATATAATTGTCCATATTTATAGGTATAGCATGATCTTTCAGTACATTAATACATGTAATGATCAAGTGAGGGTAATTAGCAAACTGTCATTTCGAACATTTATCATTTGTTTATATTGTAAACACTCAAAATCGTCCCATTTAGTTTATTGAAATGTACAATAAATGAATATCAACTATAGCCACCCTATTGTACTATGGAACACTGGAAGATTAATTAATTATGTATTTGATAATCTACATCTACCCTTCACCTCTTCCTCTTCTACCCTACCTTGCTTCTAGTAACCACCACTGAACATCTTTTGAATGCTTTTATGTATTCCTCAAATATTTATTACATTGTTGGGACCAGCAAATGGCATAATGATTATGTTGCTGGACTCTCACGTGGTCAACTGAGTTCAAGTCATGAACCAGTGGCTTAAACTCACGCCAGGCATGTGCACATGCCCAGATCACAAGAGGAGAGTAGAGGAGAAGAGATTGCGATATGGCCATCCCCCTGGGGAGGATGACTTCTCCCTTTCTGTCTCTCTGTCTCTCTTGTGAATGCATGCATCCTATAGCAAAAACCTCTCCAAAAAAAGAAGTTAAAGGGAACCAGCAGTTAGCGTAATGGCTATGTCGCTGGACTCCCACGTAGTCGACCGCGGTTCGTGTCCTGGACCCGGTGGCTTAAAACTCACGCCGGGCGCGTGTGCGTGCATGCCCAAGATCCCGAGAGGAGAATGGAGGAGAAGGGATTGTGGCGTGACCATCCCCCCTGGGGGGTGATTTCTCGCTTTCTGTCTCTATGTCTCTCTCTGTCTGTCTGGCGAGCGCACGCGCCCTACAGTGAAAATCTCTCCCAAAAAAAAAAAAAAAAGAAGTTAAAAAAAGTATTACTTTTTTTTTATACTTTAGGAAAATTTTAAAAAATATAGAATATTTGTAACATATAAAATGTCTTTTTTCATTTACAGCACTCAGGAAAATATAATTGTTTCTTGGAATTATTCTTTAATTGTAAACACTTGTGTTGGTTCTTACATTTCTCATATTTTAAAAAATCTTAGCATAAATGGGCATGCAAGGTGTTCTGGATCAAAGACTGAGCTCTTATTAAATACCAAGCAGTAAAATACATGTGCATCTGTCTCCCGTTGCCTTGTACTTACCTCTATAAGGCGACAAGAAAGAAATCTATTGTCTAATGCAGTAACTACTATTTTATCCATTTATATAAACAGGAAGGTAGCTATACTCCTTTCCTGAAAAGATCTTTTCTTCCTCCAGCTTTTTTGTATGTAAGTAAAATCTCCCAAGAACAAGAGAGCCCCAGAAGTTTTGCATTGTCAACACAAAGATGTTCTTAAAATGTAAGTACCTAGGAAGATAATGCTATAATCTCACTGGTACCTTGAGCAATAAATCAGGTACCTGTCCCAGAACCTAAATATTTGGCTACTGGGGAGATAAGAAAAAATTTAAACAAAGACTACAGATCTAATCTTATAGTACATAAAAATGTTCTAGGAGAAGCGAAAGTAAATAATTCTCTAACTTTATAGCATATATGTTTCTTTTTCTTGGAAGGCTCGAATTATCTAACAATACTGAGACAATTTTCTTTCTCTAACATTTGTATGGATGAAACCAATGGCATGTAGAAAACACTTCTGTTCTCACTGATAGTGCAACAGGGAAAAGTCAATCACAACCATATCACATTAAACCACTGAGTAAGACGTTTTCTTACTTCTTAATGTTTTGTAGTATACCCTGAACCTATGTTAACATACAACTCAATTGTCTTACCAACTACTCCATGAAATCTCACTGAGGTTAAATAGGATCTACTTGATATAAAAGGAAATGAAGTTTCCAAGACTTAGTTTTGCAGTTATAAGATTAAAAATGCAAATTAAAAAAACATTATTCAGGTAGAAGTTTCACTATAGCAGTTGTTGGACCATGGGCTCTAGAATTTGCCTTTTAAAAAGTAATGCTTATTTCTATGATACCAGTAGTAGGTGGTAATAATGTACTACACAAAATTTTAGTTCAAGTGTTGTATTTAATCTAACTGAAGTCATATTTTGAATTGGCAAATGATTCCAAATATGTAGGAACAACGAAATCTGCTCTGGAAGGGAGCATCTGGCTCATTGTCTGGAATACATAGTCACCCACACCCCAAGCGTGCATCAATATTGGCGAGATAAGAGTTGCATTTGCACTCCTTTGTGATTCAGTATATTCAAGAGAGTTGAAAAATAAAGGTAAAAGATAAAAGATAATAGTAGAATTATACAGTATTGAAAATTAACTGTATTTTCATGAATTGTTATTTTTAAAGAGAATATTTTAGATAAATTAATGGGTAAAGCATAAATATTTAAGTGGTTTGTATATCAACATCAACATTCTTTATAAATCACCATGTATGTAACAAAAAGGGCTATACTATTCTTAAACATATAATATGCATATATGTGTACGTATTTGCATGTGACACTATTATGCCACTGTCTTATTATTGTTTTGATGATAGATTTGTCATTTTAAAACATTGTTTTGGAATATAGTAATTTTTATTTTTTAACAAGTTTATAGCATCTTAAAGGCAAAAGAAAATGCATTTCTTATTAGTTTAAAGATGGGTGGACACTTAGAACAGCAAAAATTTCTAGGAAAGTATGACAAAACAAAAATCCCAGTGGCAGAAAGAATATTAATAGTCCTCCAGAGACCTTGATATTTTCATTTCTGTCACTTACTAGGTCAAATATATTTATAAAAGAAGCTTACCTTTAAAAAGAATAAGATAGAGTCATAATTTAGATTAAACATGATACTTTCAAACATATCACAAACTACACTTATGATTCATTGTACTATTTTAAAAAATGACTACAAATTTTAATTCAGAAAACAAAATCAAAGTAAAGTAGGTATCAGGCCAATAAAAAACAAAACAAAAATATAAAAACAAACCCCAGGACCAGCAGTTGGCGTAATGGCTATATTGCTGGACTCCCACGCAGTCAACTGCGGTTCAAGTCTCGGACCCAGTGGTTTAAAGTCATGCTGGGCGTGTGCATGTGTGCCCAAGATCCCCAGAGGAGAATGAGGAGAAGGGATTGCGGCATGGCCATCCACTTGTGGGTGATTTTTCCCTTTTTGTCAGTCTGTCTCTCTCTGTCTTTCTGGCGAGCGGATGCACCCTAATAGCAAAAACCTCCAAAAAAAGAAAAAAAACTATGCATTAGATGAGGGGCTTAACCATGAGATTTATGGATTTATGATACTTTTTTTCTGAAGGCCACATCTATATCCATTACTTCCAGCACTATTTAGAATTTAACACTATTGGGACCAGCAGATGGCATA
The DNA here is from genome assembly GCF_000334495.1 of Tupaia belangeri chinensis. Classification (NCBI taxonomy): domain Eukaryota; kingdom Metazoa; phylum Chordata; class Mammalia; order Scandentia; family Tupaiidae; genus Tupaia; species Tupaia belangeri. Next base: position 1,141,243 of record NW_006159750.1, read on the forward strand.
ATGGGTCTGTGGCTAAAAGCTCACATAGTCAATGGAAAAATCAAGTCCTGGACCAGTGGCTTAAAACTCACACCAGGCTCATGTACATGTGTGCTCAAGATCCCAAGAGAAGATGGAGGAGAAGGGATTGGGGCATGGTCATTCCCCCAGGGAAGTGATTTCTCTCTTTGTGTCTTTCTGTCTCTGTCTTTCCAGTGAGTGTCTTTCCAGCAAAAATTTCTCTTAAAAAAAAAAAATGGCCTGATTTAACAGTAATAAGATATATCTTGGTATTTACCTTTGAGAATAGTTTTAATTTTATCAAAGTAATATACATGCATATTTAAAATAGTTGAAATAGTTGAATAGTTCTTTTCTATATGTCAAGATAAACAGCATGATTTTACAAGTGACTTTTTAAAAGAATTTAAAATTACAATAACAAAAAAGACAAATAGGAACAAATGTAGTTAAGGATATACAAGATTTTATGAAGAATATGACAGAACTGGGACCAGCAGTTAGTGTAATGGCTATGTCTCTGAACTCCGATGTAGTCGACTGCAGTTCGAGTCCCGGACTCAGTGGTTTAAACTCACACTGGGCGCGTGTACGTGCGTGCCCAGAATCCCGGCAGGAGAATGGAGGAGAAGGGATTGCGGTATGGCCAGCCCCCCTGGGGGGTGATTTCTCGCTTTCTATCTGTCTGTCTTTCTGGCGAGCGTGCATGTTCTATAGCAAAATCCTCTCCAAAAAAAAAAAAAAAAATAGGAAAAAAGAAAAGAAAAGAATATGGTAGGACTTTATTGAAAGAAAATGCACTCTTAATAAATGGAGATTCAGTCTATGGTCATGAAATAGAGATAAAATATGTTTTAAATATTGAGGCTGGTAAGTGGTGTGGTGGTTAGGGCTCCTGGACTCTCACAAGGCTGACCACGGTTTGAGTCCTGGACCTGGTGTCTTGCTTTCTCACTTTCCTCTCTCTCACTCTCTTGGTCTGTCCCTCTCTGGTCAAATAAAATAAATAAAGCTAAATTAAATAGTTTTTAAAAATATTTTTAAAATATTAGTTTTCAGGGCAAGCCTTGTGGTTAAGACAACTGGATCCCGTATGGCCAACCACACAGTTTTGTCCTGGACTTGGCTTGAGAAGCATCATGGGCATATAGGCATGCATTTGCAAAATCCTGAAAAAAGGGAGAAATGGAGAAGGGATTGTAAAGTGACCGGGAAATAGAGAAAAGGCCACGATGCTACTTCTTCCTATAGCATATCCACAAAAACATACTAATGCATAGTAGTGTAGCTCAATATTTTTTTTTTAGAAAGTAACCACACTTCAGTAACTACTAAACAGAAATAATAATACTAGAATGCAAAAAGTCTTTCTTGTGATTCCTCCCAGTCTCTATACACTTCCTCCTCCTCAAAATATACCATTATCTTGAAGATTAAATGTATTTTAATTTTATTGGCTTTTTTTTCTTAAATAATTATTTTATTTAACTTTATTTATTTATTTGGCCAGAGAAGGACACAGAGAGAGCAAGCCTCCAATGTCAAGACTTGAGGCACAGTTTACAATATGGGAGTCCAGCATCTTTAACCACCACGCCAGCTGCTGGCCCCAATTTGATTGGCTTTCAGTCTTAGATAAATTAAATCATTCAGTATGCAACTCTTACACTTTTATTGTGTTGCTCAGCAATATATTTGTAATATAAATCTATGCAGTTGTGAATCAATGCACTTTTTCATTTTCTTTGATGTATAATATCCTCTTATTTAAATATGCAGAAATGTCTGGCTCCATGGGACAGTGATAATGTACTGCTCAGAAGAATTGGGATCTCACATGGGGATTACAGTTCAAGTCCTCAGCCCAGTCAACCTGAAACATCCCAGGCACATGCAGGAGTGCCTGGATCTGACGAGCCAGAGAGCTGGAAAAAGGGGATCACAGTATGGCCGAACCCTGTGGAGGACATTCATCTCTTTGTCTTTCTCATTCTCTCTCTCACTCTTAAGTACACACATTCTAAACATGATTTTAAAAAGTAAATACATGAATATATAAAAACATATTTATCAGCTCTTTTCTTGATAGATAACCTAGGTTTTTAGCGAGTAAAAAAATTGTAAATAATGTTTCTACAAAATGTTTTGCTCATTTTTTGGTGTGCATATGCATGCATGTTCTGTTCATTGTATTTCAATAGAGAGATTTCCAGACTTCAATTTACCATGAAATATTTAGAAGATACCTAAAGTATTTTTAAGATCGACACTCTTTTTCTCTCTTTTAATTTGCCAGAGGGCACATGTGCTCACCAAAGAGACAGAGAGCTAAAGGGAATGTGAGAAAACACCCCACTCCCCATGGGATATACTTATGCCACAATCCCTTCTCTTCCATTTCTTTCTCCTTTGGGGATTCTGTGCATGTACGCACACACACTTGGCATGTTTCTCAAGCTGTTGGGTCTGAGTCTTGAACCACATGGTCCATTATTTGAAATCCAGTCTCCTTATCCACCATACTGCCAACTGCCCCAAGATTGACACACATTATTAGCACATGGGAGTAACAGATACCTTACATTCTTGTGAACATTTTAGATTTGTTTTCATTTTTAATTTTAGCTTTTCTGTTTATATATAGTGTTATGTATCTTGATTAAAATTTTCCATTTCCCCAATTGCAACAGGACAAGACTTGAATGACTCCAACTGACCCAACTCTTCCCTCTTGGGTGTAATTCTTAGGCAGAGTAGAGAATATGCAACATACTAAAACAAGGAGGAAATGCCTTAGTCCTGTATTTTTGTGTAAGGGAAGTGCTTTTCCTAGTCCTTCCTACAACAGAATGCCACACAACACTTGAGCCCACTAACTCCATGACATGGAATATGAAACCTTGAGTGGCATACTTTCAGGGTTCCTCAGCTCTGGTGCAAAGCGGGGCATGCCCAGATGATGTTCTGTCTCTCTTGGGCAGATTTCCTGAGCCTGGGAAAAAGGGTTCGCCAGATCCTAGCCTTCTGTGGATTCCTGCTGTCTGTTTCTGAGTAATAAAGTTGCTTTGCCTTATGTCTTGTGTGAATGATTGTCTCACCAGCTCCATCCAAGAATGCAAATGGTGCAAGTGTGACTGCTGCAGCTCAGCTGCTTTCAGATTCTGCCAAATGCAAGAATCCTTGCAGAACTCTAGCAGCTGGATTGATTCAAAATCTCCTGCCAGATTTAGGGCATTACAGAAATTCGTGAGGTGTTTCAACTTCTCTGAGATTGGAACACGGTATTCTCTAGCAGGGATTAATACTGATGCATCATATTCTTCTTCACAACAATGTATCTTTGGGTTAAGCACCTTCTTATCCATCTGCTCGCATTTAAATACCATTTTCTGTGGAGTACTTGTTCCTGTTTCGACATGCTTTTCTACTAAGGTGTCTGAAAGTTGATTATTTTTAGGTCTATATTCTAAATTATATTCTGAATATAATTTATAAGTGTTACTTATATGAATTGAAAATTAATGTTTTTACTCAATGGCTATCATTTTCTCTCAATGTTTTGGGGTGAAGAAAAGTTCTTAATATAAATGTGGTCAAATTTATTAATCTTTTATGGTAAGTGTTTATTTTGTCATATTTAAGAAGTAATTTCCAATTCCCAAGTTATAAATTTATTTTCCCATATGCCTTTGAAAAATGTGATTGTTTTACTTTTTACATTTGGTTTTAATTAGATTACAACTTCTAATTACATTACAGCCTCTATCTTTTTGGCATACTGTGAAGAAAGATCAATGATTTTTCTTATTTTTTAAGAAAGATTTTTGCTATAGGGTATGTACACTTGCTGAAGAGACAGAGAGACAGAAAGTGAGAAATCACCCCCCAGGGGCAATGGCCAGGTGCAATTCCTCCTCCTTTATTCTCCTCTCAGAATTCTGGGCATGCAAGCACACATGCCCAGCGTAAGTTTTAAGCTACTGGGTCTAGGACTCAAACTATGGTCGACTATGGTGGAGTCCAGTGATGTAACCATTATGCCATCTGCTGGTCCCAGGATCGATGATTTTTTATCATATAAACATCCAAGCAATCTAAACACCATCTAGAATATTGTCATTTTGTTTTTTGTTTGTTTTCACTGAGCAGTGTTTGCTTTATCATGAATTATCTATGTATGAATGGATCTATTTTTAAGCTCTATTTTGTTTCATTTTTTATGTTTTCTTGTCTTTATAGCAATATTCTTATTATAGTTGTATAGTGCTTCATATTGTCTTGGCTATTTTGAGCTTTTGTGTTTCCAAATAAATATTGATATCTGCTTATTAGTTTAAATTAAAAAGCACTAGTGTTACTTAGATGTCAATAACTGATTTTTTATAAATACTTCACATACACAAAAATACGGTATCTTGAGAATATTCTATTTGATGAATTATCACAAAGCAAACACATGCATGTAACCACTATGAACTTTAGCTTCAGAAACTCCAAACCCCTACTCTTGGCTTTTCCAAATCACTCTCTCGTTCTTTCTCCTTAAAGGTAACTTCTGTTTTTATTTATAACATCTCTTATTTATGCCTGTTTTCCTTTTACATTTTGCAAATATAATCATACACCATTTCTTCTTCTGTAAGATTCTTTTGCTTAACATTTTGTGCATAAAACTCTCTTGATGTTGCCCTTAGCAACGTATTCACTCCATTACTGTGCAATACTCCTTTTGTCTAACTATAACATACTTTAAAAATCTATTCTAGCTTTTATGGCTATATGGCTCTTTTCCAGGTTTGAGTGATACTGCCAATTGTATAGGTATTTTGGTGTGCTTACGTGAAGATTTCTCTGGGGTATACACATAAGATTAGATTTGTGTGTCATAAAGTATGCCCACCTTCAACTTCAGTAGATAGTACTAAACAATTTTCAAAACACTTTTATCAGTTTTGACTTCTATCTTCGGTGTGTGAAAGTTTTAGTTACTGCACACCCTAGGTAACACTTGGTATCCATTTCTCATCATCTTCAGCTAGTAAATATGATGGAATATAATGCCATGAAGGAGGTATACCTTAGGTATAGCTTAGTTAGCAACTTTTCAGCAGATTTTTGAAATTTTTTTTCTTAGGTTTATTGGCCATTTGGATACCCTTCATAAGTAATACCTTTAAGAATTTGTCTGATCGGGAACCAGCAGTTAGCGTAATGGCTATGTCGCTGGACTCCTACGTAGTCCACCGCGGTTCCCGACCCAGACCGCTGGCTTAAAACTCACGTCGGGTGCGTGTGCGTGCGTGCCCAAGATCCCAAGAGGAGAATGGAGGAGAAGGGATTGCGGCGTGACCATCCCCCCTGGGGGGTGATTTCTTGCTTTCTGTCTCTATGTCTCTCTCTGTCTGTCTGGAGAGCACACGCGCCCTACAGTGAAAATCTCTCCAAAAAAAAAAATAAATAAATAAAAAGAATTTGTCTGATTATATGGTTTTTTTTTAACATGGTTTTGAACTGATGTTTGTACATTACAATTACCCATCCTTTGTTTGAGATATGTATCAAAAATGTATGTTCATACCGTCTTTGGTAATTTGTCTCTTATTGGAATATTTTTGATAATCAGAAGCTTTTAATTTTAATTTGGCTTAAATGTATTGTTACTTTCTGTGTGGTGGTGCTTCTGTGTTCAAGAGATGTTTGCCTATAGGCCTGACTCCATAGTGTAGCAATTACATACTTTGCAGAGGAATTCAGATCCCACATGGTTGATTAAGGTTAGAATCTCAGCCTCTTCCCATTTATGCCGTGCTTATGTGTACAGGATCCTTATGAGGTGGAGAACTGGAGAAAGGATCACGGTGTCACCAGTCTGTGTTGTGGGTGGTCTCTTTCTCGTTCTTGTGCATGCATGTGCCCTCTGGCATTAAAAAAAAAATAAAAAGGAAAGAAAAGAAAAAAAATTTGCCTACAAAGAGGACATGATCTATTATCTTTTTTCTTCAAAGCTATGTTGCTTTTAAAAAAATTGATATTGTAAAAGATGGTTAGCTGATAGGCACATCTTCTGCAGCTACAGAGATGCTTGAGGATTTGCACTTGTCTGCACTACTTTCTATTTGTGTTTTTTCCTTTAATTTTTTATTTCAATTTCTTTTATACATTCAATCGCATGTTACTTAGCTTGCAAAGTGAATATTCCAACACGCATACATTTCTATTTGGATTAAGGAAAATGAGTGACATACTCAGGTGGTGTGGTAAAGCACCAGATCCCACAGAGCCGACTTCAGTTCAAGTCCTAGGTCTGGAAGCTTGAAAAACCCCCTGGGGAGGGAGTTCTCACTTTTCCTCTCTCTTTCTCTCTCTGGTGAATGCCATATCTATACCTATCTATATCTATCTATCTATCTATATCTATCTATCTGTTTATCTATCTATCTATCATCTATCATCTATCTATCTACCTATTTATCTATCTATCTATATATGAAATGGGAAATAAGTAGTGATAGATATAGATATATAGATGTATTTCTACTTGTTTCCCATTTCATTTTACTATTTTTCTATTTTTATTACATATAATAAAACCCTATTCTGGTAACTATATTTGTGTACTTTGATCAATTTTTTTCACAGCTACAATTTCACAGGATTTTATAATTGAAAGGATGCATGAGACAGCACAGAACATGTTCAGTCAGGCTTTCATCGGGGTAGAGCACACAGTACAGCTGGAGAACGAGAGGAGAGGGAAGCACCAGGGACCCAGGGTGTTCCGGATACCTCCTGAGCCCCATGGGCTGCGCTTCGCCATCAGATGGTGATCCACCAAACAAGCATAGGAAACCTTTGTGTTCTAAAACAATTAAAGCAGAACAAAAAATAGACTTAATGTTATAAGATGCACTATTATAAAATTATCCATTTCATTCTTTTATTGACTAAGAGTCAGTATCAGCTTTCTAGGGGTCTTTGAAAATAGACATAAATAGATCCCATTTGGCTGTAAGATAGTTCTATTTTACACAGTATTCCCAAACATCATTTATTTATGTACATCTTGTGGAGAGGATTGTATTTTAAGTTTTATTATATCTTCAACTCTTTGGATAATTACGTGGTACAATGTAATTCCAGAGAATAGCAGCAATGTTCATATGCTGTAATATTTCTTCAATGTAATATTTTTTTTCAAGTTGAACAGTTTTAAGAAAACATACATAAAAATTGTAAGAAAGATGATTAACAACACTACACAATTTTTTCTATCAAAAATAGTTGAAGGTTTGATGATTGCTACATAATTTATCTTAAACAGCTTAAGAAAATGAGTTCTAATGTCGGTCCACAAAAATAAAAATGTACAGAGATGATCGCAATATTCTTAACTTTGTTTTATCCAATAGGTAGGTAACAATTTACCCAGGGAATAAAAACCATTTTCAACAAAAAAGCTATATTTACTAAATAATCTTGAGAACAGTAGACAGTAATACAGAATAACAAAGTACAATTGGTGAATAAGTAACCAAACATTCACCCTAAGCTTAGAGGTATAATTTTCTAATTATCAATTTATAAAGGAAAATAAAATAAACTCAGTGATTTCAGTCAATGACTTTACATGTTAAAACATTGAATTTCTTGATTCAGTATACAATTATTTACTGCATAAGAATAGTCTGAATTTATCAGACTAATTTGAGTATCAAAATTTCTCAATAAAATAAATTTTATACAAGCTTAAAATAATCTCAAAAAAGTACTATATTCATTGTAGTTTATTCTTAAAGCAGGAAATTATAAAGTTGAGGAGGAAGAGGGAGTGAAGAATACATCAAAAATTTGGAAAACTAATTGATCAGACAATAATGCTCATGGTACTGAAAAGTAGCACCTCCACTGCCAATGTGGAAATATGTTCTTTTTTAGAGAGAAAGCTAAATTTGGATAAGATAAGGCCACCATAGCAATTTACAGAAGACACAGAGCATCAGCAGACTTCCTGAGACAAAGTTGGAAATAGGACATGCATAATTATAAAAGGAAATGAGCTATGAAAGAACTTGAAATGGTATGTTATTTTCACACAGTGAGAAAATATAGACCCATAATAAGTTTAATGTTGAGTTGAAAAGAGAGGAATATTAGAAGCTTTGTATACAATAAATGCAAAATAAGTGTACACTTAATAAATTAATGTGTCAATTATTGCCCTTTAGTGAAAACCTCTCCAAAAAATAAAAAAGAAAACAAACAAAAAAACCTCTCCAAAATAAATGCATGCACTTGGGACTGACAGGTGGTGAGGTGGTTAAGGCACTGGACTCATCTTTGTTTTTCTTTTGTTATATCTGTTTGGTAAATGAATAAATGTAGGTCTATACTTTCCTAAATAGTTTATTTAATTATTTGCAATGCTAATCATTTTTATATTTGTCAGTCTATTAAGTTAACATTTAATGAAATCTAGTGGCATTACTAATCACTTCATACAAAATCTATGGTTACAAAAATATTAAGCCTGGAGTTCCGCTAGGATATTACTGATGTACCAGTAGGTTTAAGATTAGAGATACATTGTTTCACTCTTACAGGATATTACCAAATAGTCAATCACTGATGTTAAAGAGAAGAAATTCTTGTGAAAAACGTGGACATTAATCAGAACTTATTAATATAACCCAGTAATTGATAGACATGTATATAAAATTAGATATAATAAATTTTATTAATGTATTTGTGTGTAGAATAAAACAGTTTTAAAGGAAGTCAATAGTAAAACCAAATTACAAAACTAAAATTAGTACAAATTCTAGATTTGTGTGTTCAGAACATAGTTATTTGGATCGTTGTAGCAGAATGTCTATAGAATTACCCAGATATTCACAAAACAAAACCCCATGTCCTGAAAACGAATTAAGCTCAGCTATAAGCTATAATAATAATAAATCTTACTATCATATCAATAAGTCAAAACACGAAGGCCCCCAAATCAAAATATGCTATAATAATGTTTCATTAAATTCAATGAACTGATAGAAATAAAGGAAAACTGATACATATATAGCTTGAAATAAATATGGAAAAAGCTTCATAAGTGAATTTTTTAAAAGAAATTTTTGCTATAAGGTGTGTGTGCTTGCAGGAGAGACAGAGACAGAACATGAGAAATCACCTCCAGGGGAATGGGCATGGTGCAATCCTTTCTCCTCCATTCTCCTCTTGGGATCTTGGGCACACACATGCACCTCTTGTGAGCTTAAGCTGCTAGGTCCAAGACTTGAACCATGGTCAACTTCATGGGAGTCCAGTGATGGCATAACCATTATGCTATCCTCTGGTCCCAAGTGAATATAATTTTAAATGAATTATTTTATTAAATTTTGGTAGTTTTTAATTTGACCAATGAGAGACAGACAGGGGGTGGAAGGGAATGAGAAAACAAGCTGCCAGGAAAGGACTCAAACCACAGTCAGTCATGTCAGAGTCCAGTGCCTTAACCACCTCACCACCTGTCAGTCCCAAGTGCATGCATTTATGATAAAATTTCTTTCCAATGATATTAAAACCAAATAAAGACTACTAAAGCCAAAAAATAAAACTAAAATCTGATAAGGATAAAGCAAATAGATAGGTAAGAGTTTATTGCATAGGTAATAGGTTCTTGGATATGTTTTGTTTCTCTGGTAATATATTTACATATATCTATAAATCAATATAAATAAAGTTCACATAGAAAAGTAATATTTTTATACAAAAATCTGAATAGAATAAAAACCAATTTATTCTTATACATTTTGAAAATTCTAACACCTGACTCCTTCCAAGGGGAACTTTATGTTTCACCAGATTGAAAGTTGCAGATCTGCTCATATAAATGCAAACGAGATTTGCTATATAGGAAAGGCCATTACCTCAATCTAAATCTCTTTAAACAGCTGATCTAATATTTGTAAAATTCCAAAGGACAAGTAACAACAAACTTTCCTAAAAAAGGCCAAGGAGTATCCAAAAGAGAATGGAAAAAAATATATAAATAATTACAGATACAGTATACATTAGTTGCTTTTACCAGCACATTCTTCCATACAGAGTTTATTTTCATGCCCTACCCCACCAAATTGTCCCCTACAAGGTAAAGGCTACTCTGTGCTCATAGAAAATAACCTAAAAATATTGTTATTTTAAACAGGTATGTCCACTAAAGTATAAAAAGTAATTTCTGGTACTCTCAAGTGGAAAAAAGAGCCCTTGAAAAGCAATAGCATTGTCACAAAGTATTGTTCCATAGTGTTTTGAGACACCCAATGGGAGATGTGTTATATTTTTATTCTTTTAAACTTGCAGTTCTCCACACAAAGCATATTATTTTCTAGCAACTCTAAATCTGTGAACAAGACCTTGATAATCAGTGTCATTGAATACTTGGAGAAAGCAGCAAAGGAAGAACCCATCTTTGTTTTTATTTTTCATGATATCTACAAACAGTCCTAACTCTGAAATTTAAATGGCTTTCTCTTCTTTCCTCACTCTACTTGATTAGTGATCTTAACCAAATTGAAGTAACACTACCTTTTGACACTTCCTATGTGTATGTCCTTGGCCAATCTGTATTCTTTAAACTCCAGACTTATTTATATACACAATTTTTATTAATCTCTCTACTTGGATGTCTCTAACAGAATTCTCACATTTAGCATGTCCAACATTACGTTTTCGACATTCCCTCGAAAACTCTCAGAAATTTCCTTATTTTTGTTAAACAACAATTCAATTATTTTGATTGCAAAAGTTGGAACCCAGATGTCATCTTCGACGTTTTCTCTCTCTACTTTACATTCAATCTCCCAATATATTTTGGAGACTGAACTTGAAAATATATGTAGAATAATCATTTCTCACAACCTCCACTTCTCTTGCCCAGGCGCCATAATTTTCCATGACGTTTTGCAATACCCTAAGTGGTCACCTTTTGATCTTGTATTATTATTTTCTCTCCTCTCTGAAAGCACCCTAATGGTTTACAAGCATCAGTCACTTAATGTCAAGTCATTGATTTAAACTCTATCACTGCTTTCAGCATCATTTAGAGTAAAAGCAAAGGTTCTTCCAAGGCAAATATCCTCCTATATTTGTGATCTTATCACGTATCTCTCTAGTCCTTATCAAAGGAACCCAGTTTCCTTACTGTCCTTCATACATATCAACAATTTTGTACTAGGGCTTTGACCAAACCTCACTCCCATCTGAGTTTTCTGTTTTTCCTTTTTCTTTTTATTATTTTTATTTCTTTTTATTTTTTTAGAGAAATTTTTGCTGTAGAGTGCATGTGCTCATCAGAGAGATAAAGAGACAAGGAGACAGAAAAACAGAAAGTAAGAATTCACCTCCTGGGAGGATGGCCATGTTGTTAGCCCTTGTCCTCCATTCTCCTCTTGGAATTTTGGGCATGCGCGCATGCAGGAGACCTGCTCCAGCTAGGGTGAGCTGACTTGATGGAGGTGACGCAGGTGAAAAGAAATCAGACAGAGACCTCTATGCTCTTCAGCATGTTCTCAGCTGACTACAATCAGGCAAGCTCAAGACTAGGAGACATACATTTTTATTGAGGGATGTTTACAGGAGTAGGAGGGGTTAGGGGAAGGTAAAGGATTTTACTGTAAAAAAATAAGGTATTCAAAGCATGGGGATAATAATCATAAAACATGATGTCTGTTCTGTTTGATCAAGTATAGACAGTCACAGTCCTCAGGGTGAGAGAGTCCATCTGTCTGGCACATTTTCTTTTAGATCTTGATTATCGGGTAGGGCCTTCTGGATGAGGGGGTTTTCAGCAAGCTTGATAACTTCAGTCCCAGGCCCAGGCGGCAGCAGATTGTTGTTACAAAGGCCTAGATAGAAATCTTATTTGATTAAGTAAAGACATGGTTAATATATACTAAAGTGGAATATCTATATTATCTCTGGGGTAATCTATAGCTAAGAGGGGTGAGCCTAATGCCCACATGGGAAAGGAATGTGGTCTTGTGAGCAGCTTAATGACTGTCCTAAAGGTTATTGTGACTCTGAGAGGGACTTCAGCATTCTTTATTGTTATTTTCCAGGCAGGTGAGGTGAGTCTTAGGAATAATTTCCATTCACCACCACCTTAGGGGTCTGCATTCTTTTAGGATTATTAGTTGGTGTTATTGTAAAACTTACAGTAAGGCTGGGAATGTTATCGTACCCTTGCGGGGTACCATAGCAGAGAGATCGAAAGCAATAACAGCACAAACCAGCACAACAAACACAGTTGAAAGCTTGAGCTCATAGCTGTGGCCTTGCCTGCAGCTCTTCTCACCCAGACTTTGCTTAGACATGAGAGGCAGCTCTTTAGGCTCTGCCTGTGTTGGCTGCATGGCCTCCGCCACACGCATAGGTGCCTGGTGTGAATTTTAAGCATCTGGGTCTGGGACTTGATCTGTATTATACTACATGGGAGTCCAGTGACATAACCACTATGCCATCTGCTGGTCCCAATTCTTCTTTAAGTACAAACTGCGATGGGGAGTTTACATTTGCTATTAGAGATGCACACCATTAACTTTTGGGTATGATTTAGCATTTCTTACTACACTGATGTAACCTCTAAGGCTACTCTGAACTTTGAGTTTTATAGGTATTTGCATGTTTTCAGATTCCTCAGAGTTGTTTTTTTTTTTTTTTTTGTTTTTAGTAACAATGTTTTTAATTACTTTTTTATATGATTTATTTATTTATTATTTTTTAGGTTTTTGCCATTGGATGGTTGTAAAAGTTGGAACCCAGATGTCCCAACTCATGCACTCACTGGAGAGAGATGGAGAGAGGGAAAGTACAAAATCATCCCCCATGCCACATTCATTTCTCCATTTTTCCTCTTGTGATTTTGGGCATGCACACACATGTGCCTGGCATGATTTTCTAGCCACTGGGTCCAGAACTCAAACCATGGTTGTCTATGTGGGAGCCCTAATCACCATGCTACCTACTGACCTCTTTATATACTTTTTTTTTAAGAGAGATTTTTGCTATAGGGTGTGTGTGCTCACCAGAGATAAAGAGAGACAGAAAACCAGAAATAACCCTCTGGGGTAATGATCACACTGCAATCCCTTCTTCTCCACTTTCCTCTCAGGATTTTGGGCATGTATGCACACATAACGAATCATGATGCACTACAGAAAGCATAATAGAAACTAGAATTTAATTGTCTACTATTGAGACATAATTCTGTCTCATAATTATTATTTAAAATAATGTGCAAGAAGGCACAATGTAATACCCTTGGTAGTCTGGCTTAAAGGTAATTTTTCTAAATACTCTAAAAGCAGAGTCACTGCAAGGAAACAAAGAAGTACAAAAGGTGGGGAAACATTTATTATTAACTTGCAGAGGAAGAACTATCCTCTCAAGGTACAGAACAATGTAACATAGTAATTATTGCTTAGCTATGTTTGAGTCTATGTAATCGAAATTTACCCTACTGTGACTAGAAATAACATTAATATGTATATATACAGATCTCAGTTTAGAAAATAATTTGTTAATGACCTTATTACATAATAAAAAATATAATGTATTTATGACCTTATTACATAATAAAAACAGCTAAGGTAAATTCAATTTAAAAGGAAAAGTCTTAAAATTATCTCTTCAACTCAATGAAAATAGACCTGATTTTATGTGTAAATATAATACAAAAGGACAAATTTTTCTTTCTTTAAAAACTGTGATCAAATTCTGTGAGACTGGGAACCAGCAGTTAGCATAATGGCTATGTCGCTGGCCTCCCATGTAGTCGACTGTGGTTTGCGTCCCGGACCCAGTGGCTTAAAACTCACACTGGGCACATGTGCATGCGTGCCCAAGATCCCAAGAGGAGAACGGAGGAGAAGGGATTGAGGCGTGATCATCCCCCCTGGGGGGTGATTTCTTGCTTTCTGTCTCTATGTCTCTCTCTGTCTGGGTGGCGAGCGCACGCGCCCTATAGCGAAAAAAACTTCACCAAAAAAAAAATTAAAAAAAAAATATATTCTATGAGACTAAACTCAACTGCAGATCCGAACCAGAAAGAACCAAATTGTTAGTATTATGTAAGCAGAGTACTCTGAACACACAGTTATATATTAACAGTCTTCAGAAAAACAAAATACTTGTTTTCTAAAAAGAATATTCTCTTTCAGCTTTTTGAAGTAATGCATGAGTTGTTAATGAAATAGCCACCATTTTTATGAACATTTCTTTGAGTTAACTTTTAATAATAAAGATCAACCTCGAGTACAATTATTATTAGTAATAATAATAATATATAGTACGTTTAATAAATAATTAGTATTAAAATGTACATGTATGAATTTAACATACAATAATCATATCTAAAGGTATTTTATTAAATGGAAACAAATTCTCACATTTATATTAAATCAAACCACTTATAATTAACAAAATTGTACTTTATTTTAAAATTTATTTTAACATATATTACTATAACAATTTTATTATTATTGTTAAATTTTCTTCGTAGACAACATTCATCGAGCCACTAATTTATATATTTTGAATACTGTTTCTATTTTCTCAAACTATTTAGTCAGTCATGTGAGTATATTAAATAGGTAGTGTGGTTTAAAAGTATAAATAAAAACTAAAGGTATAGAAAATAATGACATTGAAATTAAGGGTAAATTTGCCTTATTCAAGAAAGAAGCTTTGTACATAATGTGTAACAAAGTAAACTTGAACAAATTTTGAATAAATACATAGAATTCTATATAAGTAAATACATAGACCCATTACAACATAAATTTACTTCTGTTATTTTTTATTTTCTAAGTTTACTTTTTTTTTTGGAGAGGTTTTCACTATAGGGCACGTGCGCTCGCCAGACAGAGAGAGACAGAGAGACAGAAAGCGAGAAATCACCCCCCAGGGGGAATGGTCACGCCACAGTCCCTTCTCCTCTGTTCTCCTCTCTGGATCTTGGGCACGCATGCACATGTGCCCGGCGTGAGTTTTAAGCCACTGGGTTCGGGATGGGAACCACAGTGGACTAAGTGGGAGTCCAGTGACATAGCCATTATGCTAACTGCTAGTTCCCTGTTTTCTAAGTTTTTTCAATGGTATTTATTTTCATAACATTGTACTAATTTCCAAGGGACTAATTTAAAACAGCAAAATTTAAACTTTCTCTTAAAAATGGAAACCACCATCATAATTCACACAATATACAATATTTATTTATTTTTTGACTTCCAATAAAACTTTATTTATAAAATCAGGCTATAGGCCAGACTTGGTCCATGAGCCATAATTTGCTGCCATTTACTTTATTTATTTATTATTATTATTTTATTTCATTTTCTTTTATACGTTCAATCATATTATTTGGCTTACAAAATGGATATTTTGACAGGTGAACATATTTCTCCCTAGTACAGTTAATAAAATTACAAATGACCTTCAACAGATAATACCCCATTTCTTTGTGCCAATAATGCTTTGACTCTATTTTTCTTCTAAATGTCCTTCCTCAGACCCTCCTCTTTTCACACACACTGTATCTGGTATTTACACCTATATAGTGTGTTTTTATATCCTTTAGTCAATCAGTTTCAGTCATAGAGTGAGGACACTCAGTATATATTAAGTGGGGACATACAATGCCTCTCCTTCATAGCCTGGCTTGCTTAACTCAGCAGTAAATCTTCCATATTCATCCACTTCCTGTCAAAAGCCAGTTGTATTTTTTAATGGCTTAATAGTATTCCATTGAGTATATGTGCCACAGTTTTTCTATCTATTCATCTGTTCCTGGGCATTTGGGTTGTTTCTATGACTTAGCAATTGTGAATAGTGCTGCAATAAACATCCATGTGCAAACACTTTTCTGATTAAGTATTTTTCTGTCATTTGGGTAGAGACCAAGGAGTGGGATTGCTGGATCATGTGACCGTTCTATTTGTAGATTTTTGAGGAACCTCCAAATTGTTCTCCACATCAGCTGGCCCAATTTAAATTCCCACCAACAGTGTAAGAAAGTTCCCCTTTCACCACACCCCTGCCAGCACTTATCCTTTTTTGTTTTTTTAATCTTAGTCATTCTTACTGGGGTTAGGTGGTATCTCATTGTTGTTTCGATCTACATTTCTTTTACAATGTGGGATGTTGAGCATTTTTTCATATGCTTTTTAGCTATTCCTGTGTCATCTTTAGAGAGTGTTTTTTTCCTCAACTCATCCTCCAATCTTTTAATAGGATTGATCGTCTTTTTTCAGAACAGCTGCTTAAGTTCTTTGTGAATTCTGGTTATCAGTCCCTTATCTGATACATAGTTAGTATATAATATTTATTTATTTATTTTTTGGGAGGTTTTCGCTATAGGGCACGTGTGCTCTAGACAGACAGAGAGAGACAGAGAGAAAGTGAGAAATCACCCCCCGAGGGGGATGGCCATGCTGCAATCCCTTCTCCTCCATTCTCTTTCCGGGATCTTGGGCACACACACACACACACCTGGCGTGAGTTTAAGCCACTGGGTCCAGGACTCGAACCAAGGTCGACTATGTGGGAGTCCAGCAACTTAGTCATTACGCTAACTGCTGGTCCCAGTATACTATTTATAATAAATAAAATCACAGGACACTTTCAGACTCTTTATAGGTTTTTAAATATGACAGGGCTAGAATTTATTTTACAGATTTTTGGTGCATGGACGTTTGTGGCAGTAGAAAAAGAAAAATAATATGTCATCCTTAACCACCATAGGGTATTATGAATATTATAATTTACAAAAGATTTTCTCAAAACCCAATATTTTTGTACTAATAGGGATTAGGCACACTATTTTGTGACCTATTTTTTTTTCTTGTTGTTTTACAAAATCTTCTCTAATTAAAATACAAAATATCCTGTTATGTTTCTGTAAACGATTATTGCCCTCATGTAATTTAGCTTGAAATAACACTTCTGAAAGTACCACTTGAAAAATGTTAGAAACACACTTAGCTATTAAATAGTAAAATATATAAGTGGACTTGTCTTTCTCTTAAATAAGTGTACATAAAGCAGTATCAACTCACAATTTATGACACTCATAAAAATGTTAGAAGCTGCTAACATTTGGGACCAGCACTTAGCGTAATGGCTATGTCGCTGGACTCCCATGTAGTTGACCGCGGTTCGCATCTCGGACCCGGTGGTTTAAAACTCATGCCGGGCGCATGTGCGTGCGTGCCCAAGATCCCGAGAGGAGAATGGATAAGAAAGGATTGTGGCATGGCCATCCCCCCTGGGGGGTGATTTCTCGCTTTCTGTCTCTCTGTCTCTCTCTGCCTGTCTGGCGAGAGCACGTGCCCTATAGCAAAAACCTCTCAAAAAAAAAAAAAAAAGGAAGCTGCTAACATTCTAGGCAAGTGTAATTAATGTATATAAAACTTGTTTGCTTATATGTTAAAATTATTATCTATAGTTTTATGTCATTACAATATCTATCATTCTTTTTTTTTTTTTTTTTTTGAGAGGTTTTTGCTATAGGGCGCGTGCGCTCGCCAGACAGACAGAGAGAGACAGAGAGACAGAAAGCAGGAAATCACCCCCCAGGGGGGATGGCCACACCGCAATCCCTTCTCTTCCATTCTCCTCTCAGGATCTTGGGCACGCACGCACACGCGCCCGGCGTGAGTTTAAGCCACCGGGTCCGGGACTTGAACCGCGGTCGACTACGTGGGAGTCCAGCGACATAGCCATTACGCTAACTGCTGGTCCCAATATCTATCATTCTTGAATATTAAAATCGATTCTAACATGGGATTTTAAAAGATTATTCTATAAGATTCTGATATAAAATAATAATATATGTGTGAAAGCATAAATTATAGTAGTATTGCTAAAATACTATTAATTATTTACTATTAAATGTATTAAATATTCTATCTTCAGAATATCCATCTTTTCTGAACTCATACAAGCACTTGAATGTCCAAAAAGTATACTTTTTATTTTTCCTTTTCTTCTTTTCTTTCTTTCTTTCTTTCTTTTTTTTTTTGTTTGAAAAGCTTCAGGATTCAGACAATAGAGGCACTGGGGAAGATATGAAAAAGTTGTAGGATTTGTATAGCCATGCCAGGAAGGACACTGACATTCTAAGATGGTCATCTGAATCATGTCACTGTCTGATTTAGGAAACAAAATTAAAAATGAAAGCTTTGAATGGAAAGGTTCTGATACCTTGCTACTGGTTTTGTTAATACAGTCTGATAGAAATGGTGAGGGCAGATTTCAGTTGGTGCAGTTTAGAGGAAAGAGAGAAATCTGATAAACAGATATCTTTCCCAAAGCTGAAAGGAATAATCCAACAAAGCTCTGAAATATCAGTATATTGCAGTCACAGGCTTGCTTTAGATAACAAGATGGGTTACTGGATTTGAAAGTATTTTCACATTTCAGTTTGTTTCTTCTCTTTGTTTTGTTTTTCTGTTCTGTTCTCTTGCTGCATTTTATTTATTTTCAACTTGTCATTATAACAATTAAAAACTAAGCATGCCCATTGGTATTCAGAGGCAAGTGTGTGCTGCAGTACTATAATATTAGTATTTTTGGAACAAAATGACCAAATATGATAATCAACATTTTAATCAGTATTTATATATTTTGAGAATTTTTCTTTTTTTACTAGAGAAACTTTGGAAATGCATGAAATTTCTTTATTTTTATAGCCAACCACAATGTTCCTTAAATGGGTTATTATAGAAATATGAATTAGGGAGGAGTATCCCTACTTGCCCAAATATATGGAAAATTATTAACATTATCTCTTTATTTATAGACTATGTTCTATTGTCATTCTGTAAGATATAGAAAAAGAATATATGTCTAATTGTATGAATATTAAAGAAAATAATACATATTATTTGTGTCCTTTCTGCAGTTTATGCATGAAAGCTTAGAGAAGATAGACTTCTCCAGGGAAGAGATGATTCTGCTACTCAATTTCCTTCTTCCTTTTCAATGGTGACCATAAATATGTGTTCAGATAACTATGAACAGCTTCCATACTAGAACATTCCTGCATTAATTCTTGTTATCTTGGAGGGTGACGCATCCAATCTTATATGAGAGAAAATAAAAAGAGATACATTATTTACAGTGTTGCAGTACTTAAGATTTCAGGGTCTCTCATTTTCACTGGCATTACAGAAAAGACAGAAATGATGGAATTTGCAAACTAAGCCAATGAAAAATGGTTACTAAAATATAAATATTGCTAAGACTGTTAAGAAAAACAGGAACATATTTGGGAGAGTAAATGAAGATATAAAATAGACTTAAGGGTCTGCAGTAAAACCTATGGTTAAGAGACTTAGAATCCAACATGGAATCGAGTTTTGAATTCCAGCCCTGGTAATTGAAAAACACAATAAAAACATATCTGTGTGCCTGTGTGTATGCTCAAAATCCCAACAGGGCGGATATGGATGCAGAAGGGATTGTTGTGTTATCATGCCCTCTGCATGCGGGTGCTTTCTCTGTCTCTCTCTCTCTTTCTGGCAAGTGAATGTATCTCCTGGCAATTTCTAAAAAAACGTAATAAGTAGACCTAACTGTAAACTTTCTAAGTAAAAAATATTACATATAAAATTTAAATTAGCTGAATATTTTTAATGACAATTAGATACCATGGGGGGAAAATTATGGAATTGAAGATGTAGCAACAGATATTATCTAAAATGAAAAACAAAGAGGATTAAAAAAGACTAGAAAAAAACCTAAAAAGGCTAAATTGACATATTAGATGCCATCAAGTGGCATATGACATTCAGGTATTTGGCATCCATTAATGAGCAGAATAAGAGAAGTGAGTAGAGCAAAATATTTGAAGAAATAATGGTTGCAAATTTCCTGAAAGTTATGAAAAGTATAGACCACAGAAACAAGATGTTCAGTGAACCACGCTGAGCAGAACTAAAGTAAACAAATTTAGCTCACACCATAATCAAATGGTAAAAACAATGATTGGGAGAAACTTTTAAAAGCTACTAGAGAAAAAAATATCTCATGTAAGTTATACATACTATGGAAATACTGTGAATTTCACATTTTTCTTGGCATGAAAAAGCTATAATAAATGCCTTTATATAGTTTTTTCTATATTCATTGTATTCCCTAAAAACTAATATAACTTAAAAAATTAGTATGTCAAAAACACATGCCCTATAAAAACTTGTATATATACCATGCAATATTTCTTTGAAAAAGGAGCACATTTGAACTTCTGTCTTGATATCAATGTTATTAACCAGTATCTTTGCAAAAAATTAGTATTGTAATTTATAATAATTACCAAAATTTATTTATCTTAACTGAACATATATGAGAAAACACATGTCATCTTTTCATTTTTAATTAATAACAGCATCTCATAAAGTAATGGCACCTTGAATTTGGCTTTCAAAATCAATATTGGCTTTTGTTCTGTTTTTTTTTTTAGAGATCTTTCATTTTCATTATAAGTTTGAAACTTTTATGTATATTTAATATTCTAATGAATCTAGTGCAAGAGATAAAAAGCAAACAGCAAAGAGATTTTTAAAAATTGAAGTAAAGGTGAGACATTTGGATAGAACCCCCCAAAATGACATGGAAATGACATTTTTCTGGGAAATGTATTGTAAATAAAGATATAATGTATGATGTGTATTCACTCTCTTTACATTTTTCTTAACCATCACACTACCACCTGATCCTAAAATTTGTTTTTAAATCAAAAGATACACTTAAACAATATAAAAAACTACTGAACCAAATAAAAAGTAGTATCTATAGACTAAAATGATGCACTGTTATAGACCGAATTAATAAAAAAAAAAAGAGAAACAACATTTTGAAATCCTAATCGTGAAATAAAAATTTCACAGGTTTCTGTGCAGGAAGTGGAAGTTATGGACAAAGGAAAGAACATCAAACAGAGTAGTATCTGACCCCCTCAACTGGAATGCCATAAGCACAAAGTTTGAATGTCAACAGTCTATGAAGGGAAAAGATCACAAGCTATAAAACCTTGTCTGTCAGGATAAAAGATACATGCTAAAATATAGCAAAGAGCAGATAATATATCAACCATGTGTCCATCTGGGCAAAATTCATGAAAAATACACTCATCAAACAACAATGAAATAGAACAGCGACCTTAAGATCAGAGTAGATGAGAATACAAATATTTGAAAGCAATAACTAATATCAGTTTTTCATTTCTTTTTTTTATTACAGTTCCCTGCAATCTAATGTAATTCTAATTTTCTAATTTAAAACAGGTTAAAACAATTACTCACCTATGCTATTAAATCGGTATGATGTGGGCCAGCTCAGTGGTAGTGATAATGGGGTACTCGAGTGATACTGACTGTAAGTGGAAGATGATGGTGTGATTCCCTAGCTGACCTGTACACACTGGGCTCTCTGGAAAGCCTGCAGGAGTGACCTCAATGTGACCCCACTGAGGATGCTTGTCTTTCTCTAGCCCTTTCTGTGTGTGCGTGTGTTGGCTGTTTGTCTTCCGTACTTTACTTTACAGGGCATTGCTTTACATTTTTTAACAATTATTTATTTAATTTTATTATTATAATTTCTAATTTGACCAGAGAGAGGGAAAGGGAGAAAGCAAGTCACCAGGTCCAGGACTCAAGGTGCAGTCAACCGTATGTGAGTCCAGCTCCTTAGCCACCACACCACCGGCCAGCTCCCATGCTTCACATTTGATAGCCTCATTCACATTCATATTATTCCCAGAAACATCTAGTTAGCCAATTAAGGGAGATGTACCTATATTTTCATTTCCTTTTTTTTTTTTTAATAGGTTTTTGCCACAGTGTGCATGTGCTCGCTGCAGAAAGACAGAGACAGTGAGAAGGAAAGTGAGAAATTACCCACATGGGAGATGGTCATGCCAAAATACCTTCTCCTCCATTCTCCTGTTGGGATCTTGGGCATGTACGCACGCGTCCAGCATGAATTTCAAGCCACCAGTTCCCAGGCTTGAACCGTGGTCAGCCATGTGGGAGTCCAGCATTGAGTCACTACACTCAATGCTGGTCCCTCCCTCCCTGTATTTTTTGTTTTTTTTCTTCTAATATCTATTTCTCAGCATTCTCATGTCTCATGCCTTTCCTCAACTATATCTTCAAAATATCCACATTTATCAAACATGCTGGTGATCACATAAGTGTCCACTGCTTTTTAAAAAATTTTGTCTTCTAGGTACACATAAGAACAAGCTTCAAAAAATTCATGGAAATGTGCATTATGAGAAACTGCAAGAATTTCAAAAAATTTTAGCACTAAAATAAACCCATAGTTTTAATTTCTCCAAACTTTTTGATGTCCCTTTCTAACAATATTTATTTCTATTGATAAAAATGAAATTTGCATTAGTTTCTCTTCGGATTTTCCTACTTTTTTTTATTAAGCACCTCAAATGTTCTACAGAGTACTCAACTGCAACGCATGTCTTCCTGAAAAGTAATCTTTTTGTCATTCTTTGCTTTTGTTTGCACTTTTCTTTTAACCTAGAATTGTCTATCTAGCTCTCTTTTATCTCTGAGTTCTATTTTATCCCTGTGTGTCTATCTATCTCTATCTAATGTTAAACTTAACTTCTTTTAAGACCTAACTCAAGGTTCATTCTCCTGTCAGGTATATTCATTAACCTTGTCTGAAGTGTTCACTACATACAGAATTATATTAATACTTTTATATGTCACCACAATGTTTTATTATAGTAACTAATTGAAGTCTTACAAATTACCCATCTCAGAATCTGATAGCAAATTGTAGTCATCTCTGTATTTCTGTATATTCAGATTAGAGCACAATAACTGATACTTAGTAGTTAGTTGCTCAATAGGTAAGATTTCAGACAATGAGAAAATGAACTACAATATTTATTTTACTCTTGTTATTTTTTGCTACCCTAATTGTACTATGTATAGTCTTGGCATTACATTTTATTCCATTTTGTTTGTTTGTTTCTTTGTTTTACTGAGAAATGGATTAGTACCACAATAAATTTCATTCCACATACTTTCTTCAAAGTGGTAATGGTGGAGAAATCTAATTACAGTTGTCATTGGTTAATTATACCATTCTAATGTATTTGTCATGTTTTAACAAATAAAAAACATCCCCAATCATTAAAATATTCAGTCTAATTGAAAATAAAGTTTTCTCGGCAGAGTAGATGAATAGTTCTGACATTTAAGACTGAATTTCAATGCAGGTTCTATAATTGCATATACACAATTTCTGTATGAAAAGATAATTTGCATGTATAAATTAAACAGTCTAGTTAAATTTCTTAAAAACTGCATGGGTACTTTTGAAAGGTATTTGGAATTTTTAAAACATTGGGTCCTTTAATTAGTTGGTATATTTTCTAAAATAGAACTAGCGTCTTCTTTGACAAAGAAAACTAATCTCTCAAAAAGTATTATCAGCTGATAAACTTGATATTCATACAACCAGAACTTTAATAAATATATTATATATAATCATTTAAATTTTAACACTCCTAATATGAAATAAACAACTGAGCAGGAAATTAGTATCTTTGAGTAAGAGCTGTTTCAATACATAAGAAAATTCAACAAAGAAACACCCTGCTTCCATATTTTATAATCATATGTACATTAGGGAGAGGGCAGTTAAGATTTTACCCAAGGTACAAAAACTTAATAAAGATCATATAAGATAACAAAGGTCTTCTTGAGGTAGAGCATTGCCACCTCAATGACCTGTGAGGAACATATTGCATGTGACCTATCACCAGCAGGTGGTGTGGTGGTTAAGGTGCTGGACTCCCACATGGCCATCCATAGTTCCAGTCCCAGACCTGGTGGCTTGCTTTCTCTCTCTCTTCTCTTTGGTGAACACATATGGCCTATAGATTTAAATAATAATAAAAATAGTAAACAAAATTAAAATAAATAAATAATTTTTTAAAAAGAATGCATGTGACACTGACTGAGAGTTTGGTTGGGTTAACTCATCTACTTTCTAGTCAGGCAGTAAAGGACCCAGACAACCTTGAACAGTCAAGTCACTTCTGTGATTGACAACTGAAAAAACACTTCTTAATGGGAAGTAGCACTTACAACCCAATCCCCTTCTCTATTGAAATACAGATGTCTTTCCTCCTGCTGGTTTTGTTGTCTGCTTTTGAAAGAAACCAACAACATCAGCCTACAAACACTCTTT
>NW_006159750.1:1165546-1182876 GCF_000334495.1 Tupaia belangeri chinensis
AGGTAAGGCAAAGAGAAGATCTTTAAGTAAAAATCAATGAAATGAATTGTAACTCTCTCAAAAGTTGTCTTTGTCTTTATATCATGCTGTATTGGTAAATTCTCATTGACCCTTTTCAGGCAGGTAGAAGCTCTTAATTTGTTATTCTGGATCATATTGCAACTCAAGTAGCCATGGTACTTTAGAAAACTTTAAATAATATTTAAGAGAACATTTTATATTTTAGCAAACAGATTTTTTTATTTTTGGAGAGATTTTTCGCTATAGGGCGTGTGCGCTCGCCAGACAGAGAGACAGAGAGACAGAAAGCGAGAAATCATCCCCCAGAGGGGATGGTCACGCTGCAATCCCTTCTCCTCCATTCTCCTCTCGGGATCTTGGGCACGCACGCACACGCGCCCAGCGTGAGTTTTAAGCCACCGGGTCCGGGACGCGAACCGCTGTGGACTACGTGGGAGTCCAGCGACATAGCCATCACGCTAACTGCTGGTTCCCAGCAAACAGATTTTGATCAGTTTGATATTTTGTCTTTTTTTTCCTATAAGATCTTATTTTCAAAGTAATAATTCTGTGGCAAGACTCATTCTTTTTAATTCAAAAATTATAAAATTATGTTTAATATAGATTTATTTTCAATGGTAATTTATCATATTTTTCCCATGGACATTCTTTAATCACAAATGATAATCTTCAAAAATGTCCACTGCACAGGTTGTTTGATTTTCCTGAATAGCCATTTCCTGACTAGTCAAGATAATAATGAATATACTAGGGCTAGCAGGTGGCATGATGGTTAAGGGTGCTGGACTTCCACATTGGCAACTACAGTTCAAGTCCTTGACTTGGTGGCTTGCTTTCTCACTTTCTCTCTCTCTCTCTTTCTGTCTCTCTGTGGTCAAATTAAAAATAAATAACTAAATAAATAAAGTTAAATAAAGTGATTATTTTTAAAAAGTAAAAATAATGAATATACTTTATTACTTTAAAATATTCTGTTTATTTAATATGTATCATGGTTTTGTAATTCAAATGAGTAATGGAATGTTTCTTTAAAAGAACTTTCAGAGACCAGCAGGTATGTGGTGGACTCTCACAGGGCTGACCCAGGTTTAAGTTCTGGACCTGGTGGTTTGCTTTCTCACTTTTCCTTTCTCTCTCTCTCTCTCTCTCTCTCTCTCTCTCTCTCTCTCTGTCCCTTCTGGTGAGAACATGTGCCCTATAGAAAATAAATAAATAGTAATAATAATAATAATAACATAATTAAATTAATAATTATTTTAAGAAAAGGACTGTCATTTAGTAATTAGCTGTAACTACACCAGTATTTACATTTTAATAATGCTGCTTCTATCTATCCTATCATCACAACATCCTTACATTTTCCCTTAGTTTCTAGTCTCTTCCCTAACCTCCACTCCATCAAATCCCCTTTGATACTGGAAGAGTCAGAATTCTTTGCCAACACACTGAGAAGAGGAAAATTGACGTTTGAGGAAAAAACACAGTAGCTGATCATGTCACCATGTCACATACCTTCTCCAGGTTTCTTGCAGGAAGAAGGTTCAAGGTGGGGAAGAGAGTTGTGACCATTTTTTGTGACCAAAAATATTGATGAAATTTTTGTTATCTAAATGTAACTGGAGAAACTATGGAACCTGCTGCTAATTTTAACAAGGAGCTCTCAATGAAGAAAGATGCTGTCATTACAGGCTTGCATTGCCAAAAGTTAAAATATAGCAATGTTTTGCATTTTCTGATCTCATTGTGTTGAATCCCAATTGTTAAACACACGGTATTCATATTAATGGAGACAGGTATGTATTTAACCTTGACTCCAAAAAATGATGTCCAATGTTAGAGCTAGGATGAATAGTTTCAACCAGTGACTAAAAGATTTTGTTGAAAAATATTAAATGTTGGGACCAGCAGTTGGCACAATGGCTATGTCGCTGGACTCCCACGTAGTTGACCTCTGTTTGAGTCCCAGACCCAGTGGCTTAAACTCACACCCGGCGCGTGTGCGTGAGTGCCCAAGATTCCAAGAGGAGAATTGAAGAGAAGGGATTGTGGCATGGCCATCCCCCCCCCCGGGGGGGGATTTTTTTTTTTTTCTGCTGTCTCTCTGTCTCTGTCTTTCTGGTGAGTGCACATGCCCTATAGCAAAAAACTCTCCAAATATACATATATAAAGTTAAATGAGAATGCATCCACTATGTATGATTATTATGTATATAATCATATCTGCCTGCACCTCCACTGGTGAAAAGCCTTCAGCTCATACATAGCAGCTCAAGCACATGCATGTACATGCATAGCAATCTTATTATAATAATTACCTAATTAATTAGATTTAAAAATTTTGGCTTACCTCAATTTGGGTGCTACTGACATAGAAATTCCTTAAAAATGCTTTATGTTCATCATTTGCACACAAAATGACTGAACAATTATCTTATACTTGATGGAATCACTATATTTAGCTATTACTTAACGATGAAGATAGCAGTATTACCTGATTTTAGCATTACTGAGCCAATTTAATAATATATATTTTTTTTAGGTCTGTCAATGTGCTGGACTCCCACATGGTTGACCATAGTTTGAGTACTGGACCTGGTTGCTTACTTTCTCACTTTGCCTTTCTCTCTCTTGTGGGCACTCTCTGTCTCTCATCAAATTAAAAAAATAATAATAACAACAAATAAAAATAATTAACTGTTCTTTAAAACCACTTTTTTAAAAGTAATATTTCTTCGGTTGCTCTGTTCTTGGAAATTAACTACCCTCTTCCCTGAAAACTAATTTTTCTTCCTGATTGGGTAACTGAAATGCTTCTACTTATTAAAGAATTCCACTTTTTGAGAAGTCATCTCCATTCATTGAAGCAGGATCAACTTGGCTATAGAATAGAGATGCTTTTCCAGGGCAGATATCAGAATTTTTCTCTTTTTCTGCTGGCAGTTTTGAGAATTCCAGAGGCTACTGACAGAATCTTTAATGCCCTCACCAAATCATGAGAATCAAGATTAAAAATGAATATACAAATGGCTCTGTGGCCTGACGGTTAAAGGAGTTGGTTTACACATGGTCAACTATATAGTTCCAATACGAGACCTGGAGGCTTGAAAAACATGCTGGTGTGTGTGTGTGTGTGTGTGTGTGTGTGTGTGTGCCTCAAATACTAACAGTAGAGTGGAGAAATGGAGAGGATGGGATTATGGGATTGTAGCATGACCATGATCTATTTGGGTGTGCTTTCTCCCTCTTCCTATCACACTGTCTCTCTGTCGCTCTTTCTCTGGAGAACACAGGTACACTCTGGCAATTAAAGAAAAAAATGTATTGTCTGAAGAATTATATTGTTTTCTCTTAATGGTATTTGATAGTAGGATTCCCACTGGGAGTTGAAATGAGAAATTATTAATTATTTTGACAAATCTATTTCAGACAACTAACTTACCATGTCCTAGGAAACTCAACTCTGCTTTCTATGTTCCTTTGCACATGAATAATCAAATATGAAGAATGATCATTGTTCCAAAAATGCAGCAAGAAACATAGTGAAGGTGGTTTGAATATTCTGTAGCTTGTTGGACACATAAAGTTATATAGTGCCCGAGGAGGCAGCAAAATAGTGCTGTTAAGCCCTTAAAAGAACAATAAAGTGCTAGTTCCCAGACTTTAGACTTGCATTTCAAGGTGATTCCCACTGAATTACTGATAAAATAGATATTTATTTTCTTGTTCTTAATCAGGTTAACTGTTACTTTTAGGTACCCTACTAATACTTAAGTTTTATATTTGCATTGACAATGACTGCTTCTTGGTTCTACAAATAGTTCACATAATATTCTCATTAAAGATATGTCATTATTATAGAGATTCTATTTAATGCCTGGTTTTCACTTTCACTCTCTTAAAACAGTAAAACCAGCTTAGGTGAATCATTTTCTGCTCATGTTTCACTTTCATCCTTCAGATAATTTTATGTTTCTAACTGGCATGTGTGCTGTTAGACAAGACAGAATAGGTCAATTTGGCTTGAGACGATAATAACAATAAATTGTCTTGAACCATGGAAATGTACCATTATTGAGAAAAAGTTATGATAGCCTTAAATACATCCAAGATTAGTGTAATAAGAATAGTAGAGTCCCTACCTTCTGCTGAATCTATGTCAGAAATTCTTTTTAAGTTTTTATTAGAGATCTTATGCTTGATTTCAGATAGCTATCTTAAAAATATTTGTAGACATGGAAACTAATGAAGATAAGAATCACTTATTAAAATGTTGTAACAGGAGCTGTGTAGCCTCCTGTTTCCATATCTTGATGAAAAATGCCCTTGAGGTCTTTCCAACTCTGAATCTCTCAGAGGAATAAATTTACGCATGGCTGAGATGCAGGGGCTTAACCTCTAGGCAATGATCACTCACAATAGTTGCTGCCCCTGGTGCATGAAACAGCTTTTTAAAAAGAGAAATTCACAGATGGGAACTACAAAAAAAGAAAAGAAAAAAAAAAAAAAAAAAAAAAAAAAAAAAAAAAAAAAAAAAAAAAAAAAAAAAAAAAAAAAAAAAAAAAAAAAAAAAAAAAAAAACTACATAAAATCAGTTAGTAGAAACGCACAAGGCCACAATATTACTATCTTGGTAAGTTGCAGAAATGTCTCTACTGCTATGTCCCATCAAAAAAAGTGGAATTTGTAGAGTTTCTCCCTCAAGTTTTGCACACACACACAAAAAGAAAAAGCAAGAACATTTTATTTGAATTTGTTATTGCAGAAAAGATGAAGTCGACCATGACCAAAGGGCTTAAATATTTTAGGCCACAGAATACCCATTTTAGCCTAGATTTAGCAGGTGGATAATTTTATGTGTAGGTTCATCTATAAATATATGTTACATTCATTAATAGTTACATTTAAGGAAATAATATAAAGAACTCCAAAGTGGAGGTAGAACTCCAGGTCTGGCAATTATTCATTACATTACTTTTTATATTTTGTTCCTCATTGTGAAAGAGTTCTCACTTGATATATGTCACCCATTTTACTTGCACGGTTGGTTTGTATAATAGATTACTTTCAGTGTTTCAGGGTTTTAGTCAGTCGAAACCAGAAAACCATCCCAAGTAGAGGATATTGCTCGTCCATCCAGTCATCCCTGAGGCAAACTTCTAATTTCTAATATATAGAAAATTGTATCTACTCTATATGAGGAAGCAGGAGCATCAGATAAACAAATGTGCCTGTGAAAATGCTTTTAAATCTGCAGAAGACTGCAAATATTGTACGTGATACTGCAAACAATAGTAGAAATAAGAGAAGAATTTATACAAAGAAAACTTGAAATTTGGGGGCATCTCCACTCTTAATCAAGTTGTCACTTTAATATATTTTGTAAAATGAAATAAGCAAGCAGGATCACAATGGATAAATGCAATTTAATTATGCATATTTGCACTCTGGAAATAAGCTATTGATGTAGATAGAGTTATATGTTTCAAGTTCTGTATTAGATATACCTAATAATATTATTTTGAGTGAATTTTGTTCTGTACTGAACATAGCACCACAAATTTTTACTGAAAGACTTGACTAAAATTCAAATCCAAAGTTATGTAAAGAATCATTGCATCAATGTTCATGAGTGCTATTGGCCAGTAGTTTGCTGTTCTTGTAATATTTTTGTCTGGTTTTAGTGTTAGAGTAAATGGAAGAATTCCTGGGGCCAGCAGGTGGCATGGTAATTGAGGCACTGGACTCCCAGATGGTCAGTTCAAGACCTGGACCTGGCAGCCTACTTTTTCTCTCCTCTCTCTCTCTCTCTTTTTCCTCTCTCGTTCTCTGGCAAGCATGTGTGTCCGTTAGCAAATTATAACATAATAATAAAAATTAATAAAATTAAATAAATAATTCTTTAAAAAATTCCCTTTGCTTTTATTTTCTGCAAGCGATTATAGAGAGCACATACAATTTCTTCCTTAAATATTTAGTCGAGTTCACCAGTAAACTTGGGCCTGGTGCTTATAGTGGGTTATAAAAATTTATTGCATCAGAGACTGGAAAACAATAATAAGATTCTGTATTATCAATTTTCCTTTTGGATGTTGGGTTATTATCAGAAATCTACTATCAATGCAGAAATTTCTTTTGAAAAATATTTTTAGATTCCTGGCTGTATGTTAAAACAATATATGGATGACACAAAACATAAGGTCTCAATTTCTGTTCCACAAGCTTCATTGCTTAGCTTTATTCTGAAATTACAAATTTGGTGTCCATCAACAATTTTGACTCATTATGTGTACAGAACAAAGTAAAACTTCTTATTAAAGACTTATATAAGAACACATGTAAAGGAAGGACATAGGCAAAGTAAATATGGATAAATTAGCACATTCTAAGGTGACCTACAACTATGTACAAGTAGGGAGTATGAAAATCCACTGAAGATGTGATGTTTAATTTTGAATTCAGATAATAGGAGCAATCAGACTTATAGTTTATATTTTTAATGGAAAAATATATGTATTTTGAGACATTGTTTATAAGCCTTATCTTAAAAACAGAAAAGGAAAATTTTCTGAGCATGTGAATGATATTATATACTAGGAGAAAAATGTCACTGTTTTTCAATCTTGTCAACTATCAGAACTGTTTAAGGGAATGTTTTGTAACTATTGACACCAGGCTACAATCTGTAGGGATTCTAATTCAACTTGTAAGGTGTGAAGACTACATGACTCTATTTTTTTTTTTTTATGTCACCAATAGCTCCTAACTTTCAGACACCAGGCTACAATCTGTAGGGATTCTAATTCAACTTGTGAGGTGTGAAGACTACATGACTATTTTTTTTTTTTATGTCACCAATAGCTCCTAACTTGCAGCTAAGATAGAAAAATTAATACAGAAAAGAAAGGCAAAAGTATGACATATGATAATTTAAAAATATAAACAACAAGAAGACAAAAATGTGAACAAAATAATGATGTATACTTTTTTAAAAGAATTATTTATTTAATTTTTATTTATTAGTATTACATTTGA
This sequence comes from Tupaia belangeri chinensis, assembly GCF_000334495.1. Classification (NCBI taxonomy): domain Eukaryota; kingdom Metazoa; phylum Chordata; class Mammalia; order Scandentia; family Tupaiidae; genus Tupaia; species Tupaia belangeri. The sequence goes on from NW_006159750.1 coordinate 1,172,600, forward strand.
CTAGAGATAGACAAAGAGAGAAAGAAAGAAGGAAGAAAGCAAGTCTCCAGCTCTGGGATTTGAACCATGGTCAACCATGTTGGAGTCCAGTGCTTTAACCACTAAGCTACCTGATAGCCCCAATTATACCTATAGTTTTCATTTTTATTAACTATTTCATTGAAAAAGAGATGACATTGTTAAGAGAAACAGAAATTTTTAAAAATCACAATCTCTGGAATACAGTGCACTCTGCAAGTATTTATTAAATAAAACATTTTTTAAAAGGATCATCAAGAAAAGCAGTGACGCTTTGTGGGATGAAAATAAATGTACTCATCATGGGAAATTAACCAAACATGTAATATCCTCTTAAGGGCATGACTTTACGTGGGAAGAACAGGGATCAAGTGTAGATTTGCAGTCACTGGTATGGACAGGGTTACTTCAGGCATGAGAACATATACATTAGTTAATGTAGAAGATATGTGGAGAAAAGAAAATGGCTAGAAAATGAGCATTGTAGTCTTCCTCATGAGAAGTAGGATAGGATGAGGATGGATATGGGATTGAGAAAACTTCTGCATAATCTTATTCGATATTTCCTAAGAAATAATCGTTTCTAAAACACTAATGATCATAGTAAAATATATTACTCTTATTTCTGACCTTCCATGGGACTATATGTTCCTTGAATATAAAGAAATTTTTCTCTCTACTTCAGAATAATTAGACACCAATTTATGGGTATTTAGTGGACATTTGATAAATCTGACAAACAAGAGAACTCATGTTCCCATCTCTAAATTAGAAATATTAAGACATCACTTCCACCTATTGATAGCTGTTGAAATTGAAGTTCCAGTTGGACACAACCAACATGTTACATGTTTAGCATGTTACAAATCCAAATGCTTGGGTATGAAAAACGTCATAGGCTAGTCAAATTATACAAAATTTAGAATTTTTTAAATTAAGGAATTATTTTGTCTTACTAATTATACTTAGATATTTACCTACATTGACTCATTTATTCCTCAGAACAATGATTCATTGCACCAAAAAAGGAATTTAGGATTTAGAGAAATAAAGTAAATTTCTCTTGGACCAGCTGACGGTGTGGTGGTTAAGGCAGATGGATCCCATGTAGCCAGCTGCTTGGTTTGAGTCCTGCACCAGCGGCTTTTAAAAAACAGTAGGCAGGTGTGCCTGCATACCCAAAATCCGACCAGCTGGCGGTGTGTGGTTAAGGCAGATGGATCCCATATAGCCAGCTGCTTGGTTTGAGTCCTGCACCAGCGGCTTGAAAAACACAGTAGGCAGGTGTGCCTGCATACCCAAAATCCTAAAAGGCAGAAGAAATGGAGGAAAGGTATTGCCACATGATCATGCTCCAGGGGGTTATTTTCTAACTTTTTCTCTCTCTGTCTTTACTTGATGAGTTCAAATTAAATAAATGAATGAATAAATAATAAATTTTCAGAATCACATCGCTGATAAGCGTGAAGGTGGAAAGACAATATTCCCAAGGCTGTCTCCGTAGTTTGTGGTTAAAGTAGCTGGATCTTGCCTGGTCAATGGCAGTTTGAATCCTACCCACAATAACTTGAATAACACCCTGGGCATGTGTGCATGGATGCTTGAAATCCCAAAAGAATAGAGACATGGAGGGAAAAAGAGGGAGAGAGATTATGGTGTTACCACACCATAGAAAATGTTTGAGAGAAAGAGAGAGAGCAATGCCTTCTGGCAGTTAACAACAACAACAAAGACGACATAGCCAGAAAATATACAAACAGGTAGTCAAAAAGGTGGGATGGAGAAAGTAAAGTGGCTTACAATGCAAACAAACACATGAGTATCTACTTTGTGTCAAACACAGTTCTAAGTCCATTAAACCTCAACCATCATAACTGAGAACTATTCTAATGCTCACTCCCATTGTGTAGATAATAAAATGTAAGCACACAGCATTTAAGCAATTTGTTCAAGGTCATTCTTAGTAAGAGTTGGAGTTGCAATTTAATTTCAATCCTCTGGTTCTGCACTGTGCCACCTTAAGAAAAAAAAAAGTGGTCATTAGCTAGATGCCATATCATAATAGAAAAGTTAAGGCAAATTGAGTCTGGTTATTTGTAATTTGCTAATCATTTGGGAGTAATAGATACAGCTGAATTAGATACATAACCTAACTAATTTAGTTAAATACCTAGGAGGGTAATGGCAGGATTCTATAGTAGTTGGGTGTTTAAATGTTGTATTATATTAACTTAACAACCATTGACTCTATTATGTGCCAGGCACTAGTTTATGGGTTAAAAATTAGTGAAAACAATCATATTTTTCTGTTGTCATACAGCTTATGACCTAGAAAATAGTGTACTGAAGCTGTATTTTAAATAGTTTATTTGTAAGATAGTGACATTTCTTTAACTATACTCAATAACTTAATATAAAGAAAAAAGAGGAAAAAGAAAGGCACAAAAAGGGATAAAGAAGAAACACACACAACAGAAAATTAATTTCAAAAAGAAGGATAAAAGGACTAAATAGAACATAGATAAGCTTAGTCTTTATTAGATTATTTATTTCTGAGTTATATTAATACTCGTCACATCGAATACAAAGGTATGAGAATTGAATTCAATTTGAATTATATATTGGAAATTTGTGTATGTTGTATGAGAAATGTGATTTAGTCATATGCCAAATCAAAGGAAGAAATTGGAAAAACTATCATAATGATGTAATTTTAAAATGTCATTCTAATTAATTGTAGAGATGTTTATTTAAAATTCATACATGACACTACTTCACACCCCTGCATGGAACTGTCCTATAACTAGATCAAACCAAGATAGTGCACATTTCTAGAAACCAAGGTTTTTCAAGATCTAAAGTACTTGAAAATTCAAAATCATAATTTTAATAAAAATACATGATTTGACTTTTTTCAAGAACACAGTGTTTTTCTCTCAACTAGTCAATTCTTTCTAATTACATTTATTTAAAATTTGTTTTTCATTATAAAATTAATAAAATACATTCTAATGTAGTGTTTCAAAAATCACTTTAAAACAAAATGTAATTAATAAAATACATTCTAGTATTTTATAAATTCTAGTGTTTCAAAAATCACTTTAAAACAAAATGGTTCTACATAACATTTTAAGAAAAATACCTATGTACTAATGTCAGAATTCTTTGCTGTTTGTACTAGAGAAATCCATGTTTCCTTTGAGGATAAATATTGAATAGAAATATTAAAAGCCACTTGTAAATAGTGTCTATCTGGAGAGGGAAAAATAGAGAGATGAAATATTTTGATAGACAAAAATGGTTTTTAATTATTTTATTTAACTTTATTTATTTATTTTATTTTAATTTGACCAGAGAGGGACAGAGTGAGAGAGAGAGGGGGAAAGTGAGAAAGCAAGCCGCTGGGTCTAGGACTTGAAGTGTCGTCAGCCATGCGGGAGTCCAGCACCCTTAACAACCACCACCTACAGGGCCTGACAAAAATGTTTTTAGAAATAATTTCAAAGAGCTCTGAGAGATACTATATACTTGAAACTATGACTATCTCATTTCTACCCCTTTAAGAATGGATTCCTCACATCATTTTCTCTGTGCTTTTTGATTTTCCACTAGAATATACACCACTAATCCACTGATAAATGTCACTTCATTTAATCAGAGACAGCATGATAATTTACAGTATAAAAAATTTTCAAATGATCTATTTCTGTAGCTTGCTGTGGTGGCTACACAAAGCCTTCTACTTATGGGAGTTGGGACGTTCATTATTCTTTCCCATGTGCCTTTTGCAGCTCCAATCAAGAAATAGTTTTTATTTATATATTCTGACCAGGCAGTAGAAGGGTTATCTTGAGAGCTTCTTTCAGCTCAAACTCTACTTGAGGAAATTCTATACATTTGCACATCATTATTTGTGCCGTATTGTTACTCAACCATTACTCACATATAACACCTAAATAATAGCATAAATAAGCAAAGCTAACTATATTTAGTCACCATTAGAATTTTTGATTAGATAACAAATTGAAATGCCATCTGTAAACCCAGACTGCATGTTGGCTGTCTTTAATGACAAGTTGCAGAAGCTATTACATTTCCACAGGATTTATTTATTCTAATTAACATCACTCTTATGTAAGTAGAGCTCTTCATCTGAAAAATCTCAATGAACAATTACAAGTTTGAAAAAATAGTACATATGGGCTAGTCCTATGGCATAAGAGTTATGAAAGCCAGATTCCCACATGATCAATGTACGATCTGAATCCCAGACCACGTATCTTGAAGAACATTCCAGGCACACCCAAACTCACAATAGGATGGAGAAATGGAGGAGAAAGGGTTGCATGACCATTCCCCATGGAGGGTGCTTTCTCCTTCTCTCTGTCTCTTGGTCTCTGGCAAGCCCACACACTCTCTAACAAAGTTAAAAAGCAAAACAAGACAAAACAAGAGAACAATGATGCAAGTAATTATGTCACAAGAATGTATTAATGTGCTAATTTTATATGTTACGAAATTTATATTTCAAAGTAAATAGTGAATGTACAGTTAGCATAGATGAACATATTATATCTTAATTTAACACTGTTAAACATTTATCTATTTTATATTAGTGGTTAATCATGTAAATTTTAAAGTAAAAATATATACAAAATGCAATTAATTAGACATATAATGTATTTTATTAAACCAATATAAAATACAGGGGAAAAAAAGAAGCTTATAATCTTCAGGAAATGAGAAAGCTCATAACCTGGAAGAAATGAGAAAGCTCATAGGACATGTACAAATGTATTCAGAGAATTTTGCCAGGTCAAACAAAACCCGTAAAATAGTACATTTGGGGCAGGAATATTTTAAGAAAGCATTTTATTTCAATTTTAGAAAGATGATAAATATATTAGCAAATTTGTTGCTTCAGATAAGTATATATATATGTGTATGTGTATGCACATAGAAATATACACACATGTACATACATACACGTATTTCTTCTCTTTAAAAATATATTTCTTTTTTACATGAGTGAGCAAGACAGGGAGAGAGAGTCAGATACAGAGAGATAGTACCCCTAACAAGATCTCACTGTGAACAGGCCCAGCCTCAGAAGCTCTGGATCATGGGCATGTGCATGGCCAACATACTCAGGGAGGCCTCTGGATGCAAATCGAGAACCTGCCCATGTGGGTCAGATTTGCAGAGCATTGTTTTGCTATTGAACCACCATCTGGTCCCTAAATATATATTTCTGTTTTCCCAGGAAGATCAGTCACTTATATCTATTATACATCTCAACCATATATAGAAAAAAGTAGCATAGTTTTATTGTGTTTGCCATTACAAGCTTGCCTTAGGAAAATATCAGGAGTAAGTTATATCAAGAAAATAAAGCTTATTTTAATTTATCTATTTAAACTTCCTTTATTATTAACTGATGACTCTTTCTTATAATCTATTTCTTATAGAACTATGTTGGATTTGTGTGTATTTGTATGGCATTTTCTTATTTATTCTGTCAGATAAAATCTAAATTAGAATAATGGCAGCAAAGATGAGAACCATATTTCATAAATCCAAGTAGTTTCTTTGTCAAGGTCAAAATATTGAGCAAGCAAATTACAGCAACCTTAATAATATATGAATAGAAAATGTTTAAAAGAACAGTATGGGTGATAGATTAAAGAACAGCTGAAATAGGCACACATGGAAAGCCAGCATGAGGAAACATTGCATTTGTAACATCTCCTTAGAATTATTTAGACAATAAAAAATTTCCAGGTTAATTTTTCTATATTTTTCTCCTTTACGTAAATAGCATTTACAGATTTCTGAAAGAACAACGTATGATATCAAATACTGAGTAGGATATGTGTTATTGTTTCTGAAACAGAGTAAAAATTATTGTGAACAAAGAATGAATTTTATTACTATCGATACTGTTAATATGGAATCAAGTATTATTAGTTTCTCTTAAGGGACACTAGATTCTGAACTTTCTTTTCTTTTTAAAATTTCATGGCAATAGCCACAAAAAGTGTGAGAAAAATGAATAAAATATTTGTATATACAATTTTAAATTATTTCCACATATCATTCATTAAAACTGTCAGTATTACATTTCAAAAAATTAAAAAATCAAGCACATATATAAGTTTAGGTATTAGCAAGTCAAATAATCAAGTTTTGTCTACCTGTTGTTATTACTGATGAATCATATATGTTACTTTAAAAAATATTTTTAGATAAATATTTACATGATGTTTTTCTTTATTGCTGACATTCTTAAGATATGGGAAAACTGGACTTCTTATTTCTTAGCCACTCATGATTTCTTTCAAAACTGAAAAATAGGCCTTTCTTAAAGTATCTAATCTGGTTCAAATGGAAAAATCAAAATAATACTTTCATTACTTTTATGAAGTATAATATAACCCTTATATTTATAGAAACAAATACATTAAGAAAAAATTAAATTTTGATATTTATAATCAAGCAATGAAAAAATGCTATCTTTAACATAGTTTACAATGATATTTATTTAATTTAGTAGCCTAAGAATACAACAGATACACTCCCATTTTATATATCAAAAATTGGGATGGAGAACACTAGAATTATTTATTGAAGGAGTTAAGCAACTTGTATATATTAGCTTAAAAACATTAATGTCAATTTTTCCATTTTTTGATTAACAATTTCACAAAATCCTATCATTTGGTCAATTTTCCCATGCTACAATACATTGCTTTCTATATAAAAGTAGAAAACCTGTTTCCTAATGGTATTCCTGTGCTGAATCATGACCTAAATTTAATTTCCAAGATAGTTATTATAGTGTAAGATTACAGATAGAGGCAAAAAACATGGATTTGCATCTTGGCTAGGTTCTTCCTTGCTATGTAATTACTAGTAACCTATTCTCTCTAGACAAAAATTTCATTAGAAATTTGAGGATTAGATGACATAATAGATGTTAAGTGTTTAGCAAAGTAACTTACTCACAGGAGAAGCTCAGTAAGTGTTCATTGTTATCAATATAATGATCTAATTATTCATTGAATAAATTCTATTGATTTATATTTAGAATACATACAATATGATGTGGATACAGCACTGAATAATACTTGTGGACTTCTTGCTGTCTTGTGATTTACCTTCTAAATTCAATGAAAAAAGAAAAAAAATGTTAATATGTCAGATATTATAAGAACTGTAAAAAGTATAAAGAAAAATTCACACCAGGCAAGTATGCCCAAGATCTGACAGTTTAGAAGATACAAGGAGGGGATTGCAGCATGACCACACATTATGAAGGGTGCTCTTCTCTCTCTCCCTCTCTGACTCTTTCTTACGCATTAGCAAGTGCTGTGTCATAAATAAAGAAAAAAATTATAAAACTTAGTCGGCATAAAATGATAATGACTGATTTAACTGCATGTAGTAAAGAATCAGACTGGGTGATCAGAAATTTCTTCTGAAGTTTATAAAATTTAGAAATAATGGTACCATAATACCAGCTGTATAAAGATTGGAAGGACCATGTTCAAAACCTTAAGATAGAAACAAAAGTTTTAAATCTGAGAAACAGCGATATGGCTGGTTTGCTCTAAAAGGTAATTTATATGATGATATGAACTGAGAATAGTAAGGCATCTTAGAAACTACAAAATTTTTCAATTTTGTTCTAATTAGGAAGAGAAACCATTGAACAATATTTTTAACCTAGGAAGACATAAGAAAAACTTATTTTTAAAATAATAACATGAACCAAGATTAGAAATGGATTGAAAAGAATTAAGAACTTTCAAAATTAAACTTTTGAAATTAAAAACTTCAGTGAAATAGCGAATACAAATAAGAATATGTGAGTATGCTCCATACATTGAACTTTCTTCATTCTCTTTGTCCCTGTTTTTCCTGAGGCCCAGCAGCAAGCCAAGCGGGGCTCCTAAGAATCATCTGACCATAACTTTTACTTCCTGGAATTTGCCCATAGCTAGCGGAGTTGTTCAGAGGTGTGCACACCCCTTCCATGTGATCAGTACAAGATAAAAGGAACTAAACCCTAACTAGACTCTGCTGAATTCTGTTAATAAGAAAGAGAAAGAAAGAGAGAGGAAGAGAGAAAGAGTAAAAGAAAGATCTTCAAGATACAGAATCTCTACAGGAAGGAGTATTTAGGAAAACACAAAATGATGCCACCTAGGTGGTGTGGTGATGAATGCAGCTGGAGCCCACGTGACTGACCGCACAGTTCAAGTCCTGGACTGAGCAGCTTAAAAAACATGCCAAGCATGTGTGTGTGCTTGCCCAAAATCCCAAGAGGAGACTAGAGCAAGGACTGTGGTGTGGCTATCCCTCCAGGGGCTGATTTTCTACTTTCCCTCTCTCTTTCCTGTGAGCATGCCTGCCCTAGAGCAAACTAAACACACACACACACACACACACAGTCATCATGGAAAATAAAAATTTGAAATCTCTGGGACCTATAGCTACTGCAAAGATTGAACACAACCCAACTCCTTTAAGAATTAAATACGAGGTCTATTTACCTCATCAGTTATTACCCAATATAAGATGTATTACTTTCATTAAAACTTTCAAGGCATGACTGACACCATGGTCTAGTAGTTAAGGAAATCAGACCTCGCTTGGACAACTGAGTGGTTTGAGTCCTGGCCCCACTGGGTTGAAAACCATACTGGGCATGTATGTGTGTGTCCTCAAAATCCAAACAGGATAGAGATGTGGAAAAGGTATTGCAGCATACTATAGCCCTTGGAGGGGTGCTTTCTTCTTCTCTCTTTCTCTTTAACTAACCATTATTATTATTATATTAACAACTCTACCAGAAACAGTAGGCTTTATATAAACACAGATAGGTAATACAAGCAGAAAGACTGAACTAAAAAGAAATCTTAAAAATATTTAGAATGCATGAAAACTGCAACAGAAATTAAAATATCTTATAGAGTCACATTATTAGACTTAACATGACCCAGAATAAAATTAAAGAGCTTGAAGACTATTCAATAGGAGCTTCCAAACTGAAATGCACCAAATGAATTAAAAGAACCATAAAAAAGAAAAATCAAAGCATCCAAGAATGTTGAAATAATTTTAAAATTCACAAATATGTTATACTGGAATATCTGAAGAGTAAAAAGGTAATGGAACAGAAGAAATATTAGAAGTAATAATGGCCGGAGCTGGCAGGTGGCTTGGTGGTTAAGGGTACTGGACTTCCACATGACTGACCACTGTTCGAGTCCTGGACCTGGCAGCTTGCATTCTTACTTTCTCTCTCTCTCTCTCTCTCTCTCTCTTTCTCTCTCTCTCTCCCCCTCTCTGGTCAAATATAAATAAATAAATAAAGTTAAAGAAAATAATTCTTTAAAGAAAAGAAAAAGAAGTAATAATAGTCAAGATTGTTCCAAATTAATTACTTACATCAAACCACAGATCCAGGAAGCTCAGTGTATACTGGAATTGATCAATGCAAAGAAAGCAAACAATTAGCAAATAATACTGACATAGGAAAACAAGAAAAAGAGAAAAAAAATCTCAAAACCAAAGGGGAAAGAGACACTGTCTGTAGAGTTAAATTTTACTTCTCAGAAATAATAAATGTAAGAAAAAAATGGAATGGAATATCAAACGTTTTTTTTTTTTTTAAATCAACCTAGCATTCTGTACTCAGTGAAATTATCCTTCAAAAGTAAATGAGTAAATAAAGGATTTCTCTGAAAAAGAAAACTAAGAAAAACATATTTTAAGAGAGATTTTTGCTGTATGGTTAAGTGAGCTCACTGGAGAGACAGAGAGACAGGAAGCAAGATGTCACAATTCCAGGGGGGATGGCCACACTATAATCCTTTCTCCTTCATTTTCCTCTCTGGATTTTGGTCATGCACGCACATGCTCCTAGCATGAGTTTCAAGCCACCGGGTCTAGGACTTGAACTGTAGTCAACTCTGTGGGAGTCCAGCGATGTAATCATTACATCATCTGCTGGTTCCAAAACTAAGGAAATGTATCACTGACAGCTTCCCTGCAGTAAATATGAAAAGAAGTTTGAAAAGGAAGAAAGGAAGAAGGACAATAAAATATAAAATATATTGACCTATGAAAAGAAAACTTGAGAACAAGAGAAGGAATATACAAAGGCAAAACATTTTGTTTTTCTTTTTCTGAATTGACCTAAATGATATCTCTTTGTTTTAAGAAATAATAGTGGGACCAGCAGTTAGCATAAT
>NW_006159750.1:1183052-1195027 GCF_000334495.1 Tupaia belangeri chinensis
CTGTCGGGCGGGACCACGTGCCCTATAGCAAAAACCTCTCCAAAAAAAAAAAAAAAGAAATAATAGCAAGATTAGATTGGGTGATTATAGCATATGAATCAAAGAAATGAATGATAGCAATGTTACATAAGATGAGAGGGGGTACTGAGATGATTCCACTATAAAGTGTCTATACCACAAATAGAGTGTTATAAAGTTATTACAAGGTGAACTTAAATTAATTAAAAGTAAATTTATGTATATATATATATGTGTGTGTGTGTGTATGTCTGTGTGTTTACACATTTATATATTTAAATTTTTATTTCTTTTATGAGAGAGAGATTCACACCCTTGACAGGGCAAGCCCCATCCCCAGCCTTCCAGTCAGCCAGCTGTGCTCAGGTCTACAGGATCTGAACCCTACGTCCTCCACATGGCTTCCAGCATAGCAGAGTGATGCCCTACAACTTGCATCACCACGATTGGGCCTTAAATATGTTTTTAAAACTTTTTGGCAAGTTTTAAAGTTTTACATTTTTAAATTATAATTTTTATAAAGCAGTATAACTGTTTCAGTAGAAAGCATATAAAGTTGAATCATAAAATGCTCAGTTCAAAACAAAGAAGGCAGAAAAAGAAAGGAAAAAAGAAACAAAGAACATACACAATGGATATTAAATAGCTATAAATATGAATGATAGTAATCAAATTATATCAGCAATCACTTATTTTTTTAAGTTGCTATAGGGCTTGTGTACTTGCCAGAGAGCAACGGAGAGGGAAAGAAGAGAAAAAGTATTCCCCATGAGGGATGGCCATGCCACAATCTCTTCTCCATTCTCCTCTTGGGATTTGTGAACTACCACACAATTGAGCCTGATGTGTTTTGAATCTGCTCAAACCATGCAGTCGGTCGTGGGATCCAGCTGCATTAACTACCAGGCTGGCTCTAGCAATCACTTTAAATATAAATCATCTAAATATGGTTAAAAGATAGAGACTGTCAGCATGGATAAAAAAATGAACCTAGTCTCCAAAAATTAAAAAAAAAACTAGTTTAAATATAAAGAATCAGACTGAATAAATGCTTTAAAAAGGAGAAAAATATACTATGCTAACACTAAATTAAAAAAGAAACTGAAGCAACTATATTAATTTCAATCAAAGTTGATTTCAAAACAAGAAACATTATCAAAGATAAGACGGGCCTGTTTTTGATGAAGACACAATAACCTTAAATGTGTACACACCTACCAGAATGTCAAAATAAAACTGAAAGGAAAAATAGAAGAAGCCAGTGTTACTATTTAGACTTCAACACTCCTCTATCAGTAATTGATAGATCTAGCAGATAGAAAATCAATAAGGGTGTAGTTGACCTAAACAACACTATTTATCATCTTGATCTAATTGACAATTATAAATTGTTCCATTGAAAAATAGAATCCACATTCTTATAATCACACAGAACATTCCGGATCTGAAAAACACTATAACAAGTTAAAAGAGAAGTCACAAAGAAATTAAATTAAAAATCAGTAATTGGGGCCAGCCAATGTCATGGTCTTAAAGCAGCTGGATTCCACATGACCAACTCTGTGGTTTGAGTCCTTGACCTACTGGCTTAAAAAACATTGGGCATGCGTGAGTGCATGCCTCAAATCCTGAGATGAGAATGGAGAAGCCATTCCCATGGATAGTGGGTAGTGTTTTCTCACTTTCATTCCATCTCTGGCTAGTGTACACGTCATATAGCAAAAGACAAAACAAACAAACAAAAATCAATAAGTGAAAGATAGCTGGAAGACTGCCAAATAGTTAAATTAAATCTACACATTTCTAATTTATATGAATATTGTAAATCAAAATAAAAAAAAAATGTAACTTACCAAAAATGAGTAAGACACAGGCCAGCTGGTGGCACAATATTTGAAGTGGTGGAACCCCACATGGCCAACTGTGCAGATGGAGTCCCAGATCTGTGGTCTGAAAAACATGCCAGGTGTATGTACATGACCAAAAGCCCCAAAGGAGGAAGAAATGGAGAAAGGATTGTAGCATGACCATCTCCTATGAGTGGTGGTTTCTTACTTTCTCCTTTCTCTAGCTCGCTCTGTATCTTTCTCTCTCTGATGAGCATGTATGTCTTATGGCAAACTGGAGAAAAAAAGTGTGATGTGCATTGAAAATAGTGTTTTAGGAGGAAATTTATAGCATTGAATGCATTTATTATAAAATAAGAAAAATCTAAATTTGTCAACTAAACTTCTACCTGAAAATTTAGAAACAAATACAGCTTAAATCTAAAACAAGCAGAAGAAAAGCTATGATACAGCAAATAAGTAATTAAATACCATGGCAACTTAATTTCTACATGAGTTTAGAGGGGACAAACATTTGAACTGTAATAGTATATCCCTTGGTTTTATTTCAATGCTGAAAATTCCCTCTTAACACACAGAAAGAGAAAGAGAGCCGGAGAAAGATTTGCCACATTTCTAGTTAAATGAGTGAATCTTGTTAAACAATTTAAGTGATACAATTTACAAAAATATTTACATATGATGCCTCAAGGCTACAATGACTATATGAAATTTTATGTATGTAAAATATATATGCTCTATATAAATATATTGTATATAGAAATTCCCTATAAAAATTAGAAGTAAAACCTGAGACAAAACTAAGTAGAATTTAACTGAGGGGAAAAAAAAAAATTGAGACAAAACTAAGTTAGTAGAATTTAACTGAGGGGAAAAAAAAAAAATTGGTGGATCAGGCAACTCCACTTTGACTTCCAAGGAACTCTGAGATGCTACCCGATTCAGTAATTTTATGGGCCAAAAAGGAAGAGAGGTAAGGAAACAAAAAGTAGAGAAAAGAAGTAGAGAAGTGGCTGGGTTGGCTACAACTCCGTGTTTGCCCTGTAGGAACACAATTTAAAGGGTGGGCTGCCTGTGCTTAACTGAGGCGTGGCTGCTGTGAGTGGATATATCAGATGTTTGTTAAGGGAGCAGAGCCTAAGTGAGGTTGTGATTTGCTTATAGGAACTCAAGGATATGAGTACAGAGGCCTTAGGCCAATAAAGTTTAGTCTGTTAGAAGAAAAAAAAGAAACAGACAATTTGATTTAGTGGAGTATAATCAAACAAATCTTAACATGATTGAAATGAGGCAGTTTCCTGGACGGGAGGAGTTCTTGTTAACCTCCTGGTCACAAGATATTTACATTCTGGAAAAGGAAAATGACGTACAAAAAAGGAAAGTGAAGGAATGAGTAGAAATCAACTGGGTTGGTTACATTCTGAAGTTTGTCTGCATTAACACAGTTTAAAAGGCAGAATGCCTTGGTTGACTGAAGCATAGATGCTGTGTGACTGGCAGTAACCTAGCAACCAACCAAAAAAGTAGCCTTAGTAAATGAGGCTGCATTTTGATTAAGGAAACCAAGCAGGAGTGTGGAGGCTTTTTTGATAATCTGTAACAGTTTTAACTGAAGTCCTAGTTTTAACTAAAGTCGTGCATTTTATTATATAAACATGTCAATAATAATTTGTGCAACTTTACTTCCTTCAGTTTTGTGCTTTAATAAATATGTCACCCTGTTGAATCACTTTTTTAAAGTACAATTGTATTCAACTCATTTATAAGAGAATGATGAATTCTTCTTCTTGTCGTTCTTCTATCCACATTTTCTCCTTCCTGTTGGAATCAATCCATTCAGTATTATGTCTTATCAATTTCTTACATCAAAAAGAATTTTAGTATCCATGAATTTTTGGTATGTATTATTAACTTATGGAGTCTAAGAGTTTGGAAAAATACTGAATATATGATAGAAACATGTTAAATATAATTAAGTTGTACTAATGATGAAATGGGAGTGATTTCCAGACCTACCATTATACTTTATACTCATTTATAAAAGATACACACATACACACACACAAATAAAACATTACACTAAATGCAATGCTGCATGCATGCAATGTTGCATGCAAAGTCTGAAAGATAAATATGCACCACTTATTCATCATCTGTACTATTAGCATGAATATGTCACTTTAGAATGTGACTAGATACATGATGTCACATTCAACTCATTAAGAAATTTCAATAGCACTAACATTTAAATAAGGATTCATTTCAAAATGAGCTAAAACATTACTTCCCTTAAACTGGGTATATGATCTTTGCTTATAAAATTTATTTCTTATTCATATACGTGACACTACTATAATTTAATAGGCTTACTAGTTTTGGTCTATAGAAAAATGCTTACATCATAATAATAGACCATTTGGGTAACAATTAGTGTAAGATTTATAATTTTAAAAAAATTATTAATTTTAACTGTTAATGAAAGAGTCTAATCTTCTTGCTTGTTTAGATTTTGAAATTTTTTTTATGCGCTAATTGGTCTGGTGACTGTTCAAATCTTGCTTGTTTAGATTTTGAATTTTTTTTTTTATGCGCTAATTGGTCTGGTGACTGCATTTCCGTTTTGTTGTTGTTGTTGTTGTCTTTTTCATTAATATAGCTCCAGAAGACCTTAATAGAGTTGTTTTCACCTCATTTTAATATTTTGTTGTAGAAACAATAATATGTAAAATAGCATTTTTTAAATGTAATTCTTGAAAGTGGCATTTGAAGAATTACAATAACAGACCTAAAATATTAACATACTATCTTTTTTTTTTTTTTTACAAATATTATACCCATTTTCTAAATTGGCTGTTTTACTTTCAAGCAACAATTGAAAAAGTCAAACCACCTAGGTTGAATCTTCTGAAACAAAGGCAGGATGCAGTTTAATGTTCCTAAGCAACAGGAAATGATGTCCTAATATCATAAAGAACAAGTTTTTTAAACTAAGAGGAAACATCAGTGAAGGACATTGGGACGAGGCCACTGGTCACTATCCTTTGCTAAAACAGTCCTTGACCTCTACCCTGTCCTTCCAGTCACCAGATGGTGTGAGGATTATTTTCAAGTGTGTGATACCAACACAGGCCAGCAAGGAATACAAGGTTAAAAGAATCCCAGCTCTCTGCGCAGGGTATTGACCCAAATTAGCAACAAAAACATACATTTTTCAATCAGTAAAATGATTGTCAGAATCTCCCTAAAGACAACAAAAACAATTTTTAAATGCATCATTTATGGCATTTTATTTGTTTTCAAAATAGTACATCTTTATTATAATGGCTATTTTAATGGTAATGACTTCTCACGTGGTGTATACGTACATTTTATCAGTAAACTAGTTTTTAGACATTTCCATTTACTAGTCTTCGTCCCTCAAGAATTTGGTATTGAATTTTTTTTGGGTTTTAGAAGTAATGAATATTGTAATTAAGTCTTCTTTTAATAAAATCCACATGTGTTTAAATGAACAGGTGCACCTGTATATAATTTTATTCAGTAAATAACAATTATTTGACGTGTATATATGTGAATTTATACTTTAAAGATAATACCAAGGGCAAATATACTGGAGAACTGTGCTTTCCCTTTTCAAAATGCATGAAAATGATTTTATCTGACCCTCCATCAGCAATATAAACTAAAATAATAAAAAAGTCAAAATAATTAGACCCAGCCTGCTAAAAGAATATGTTCATGACTTTCAATAGAAAATGTATTTTTAAAAGATAGCAGATTTTGTACTTTCTAAATTTCCTAAAATCATAATTACATATAACACAGAAAAGACCGCAGTTTTTATAATAACTACTGAAATATTAATAAAGTAAAATACATAAAACTGTATGCTATTTCTAAATAAGTATGTTCCTTGGTCTTTTGACACTTGGTTTTAACTTTTCTGAGGATGGTTCCCATTTGACATCGATATTTTAGAACATCAAAAAATATATATTTTCAAGATTAATGGAGGGGCTGGCAGGTAGCGTGGTGGGTAAAGGTGCTGGATTCCCACATGGCTGACCGTGGTTTGAGTCCCAGACCTAGCGACTTGCTTTCTCCCTTTCCTTTTCTCTCTGTCTAGTTGGTCAAATTAAAAAAATAATATTAAAAAATGGAATTAAATAACTAATTACTTTTAAAAAAAGATGAATGGATAAACAGGAAACAAGACATTTGCTACGAGTGTTCTGTAGCAACCCCTACCAATTTGGGGTTTAGAAATCACATGTTTATCTACAGAGCTGGGTCAAATTATTATATATAATTTAATTGAAGATTGTGAATTATATAATTATCCTGTTTAAAACTTCTTGCTGCCCCGATATTCTTATATATTTTAAAAAAGAGTAATTTCGACTTATAGAATCATGTTGATTTATTGATTATGGTCCCTAGAGAAGTATATTTTACTACTGTCTCACAGATTCTTCCCTTTTTCATCTAGATAGCCACATTTTCATTATTCACTTACATTATACATCTCATAAAAACTTTTTCAAAAAATTAAGCCTATACATTAAACTATCAAAATCTGAAAGGTTTGATTTGCAGTCATTTGTGACTAAATCTCATTCTTACTTTGCTGACTGTACATGTGTGTGTGCATATTTGCTATAGAATATGTACACTGTGCACCCAGAGGGAAAGATTGGAAAAGTGAGAAGTCACCCCTCCCCCCCAGGGAAGATGGCCATATGGCAATCACTTCTCTATTCTCCACTAGGGATTTTGGGTAGGCATCCACAAGAGCCTGGAGTGTTTTTCAGGCCACTGGGTTCAGGACTCTAACTGTGTAGTAAACCATGTGGGATTCAGCTGCCTCAACCATCGTACCATCAGCTGGCCCTATTTTGTTGACTTTTAAACATTATGGTTGGATGCTTTGATATTTTGGCACTGAGAAGATAAATTTTTGACTTGTGAAATATACAACAGTTGAAATAATTTTAAATAATATGCACTGGGGCCAGCAGATGGCATAGTGGTTACTTTCCCACATGGCTGACCATGGTTCAAGTCCCATACTCAGTGGCTTCAAAATCATGCCGGATACATGTGCATGCTTGCCTATGACCCTAAAAGGAGGAGAAAGGATTGTGGCATGGCCATCACTCCTGGGGAGTGATTTCTCACTTCCCTTCTCATTGTCTCTCTCTCTCTCTCTCTTTCTGCCTATCTCAGCAAGTGCATGCATCCTATGGCAAAAAACTCTTAAAAATAATAATAATAGTGTGGCCAATGGCGTGAAGGTTAAGGCATCTGCATCCCACGTGGCCAGCTGTGGTTTAAGTCCTGGAAAATGTTTATTTTTCTCTCTCTCTCAAGACATAGTAAACACAAAATTTTAAAAATTATTAAGATAAAACATCATGGCCTATTGTTTTCTTTCTGAATAGTTCAAATTATAAATTTGAATTTTTTTAAAGGTTTTTGCTATAGGGCACATGTTCTTATCAGAAAGACAGAGACAGTAAGAGAGAAAGCGAGAACTCACTCTTCAAGGGAAAATAACAACACTGCAATCCCTTCTCCTGGGATTTTAGGCACACTGGTACACACACCTTGCATGATTTTCAAGCCACTCGGTCTGATACTTGGACCGTGGTCGAATATGTGAGAGTCCAGCGCTTCTAACCTCTATTCCACTTGCTAGCCCTGAATTCAATTTCTTTGATTAGGTTAGCCATTATTTCTTGAGTAAACTTTGGCAGTTTTGGTCTTCAAAGAAAGTGGCTCATTTTATTTGAAATGTCAAATTTATGGGCATTAAGCGGTTTGTAATTTTCCCTTATTATTTTTTCCAATGTCTCTAAAGGGCATAATGATACATTCTCTTTTATTTCCGATATTGGTCATTTATGCCAGTTTTTGTCTTTTCATTCTTGATAGACATGTATCAATTTCACTGATCTTTTGTAAGAAAAAAGCTTTAGCTTTCATTCGTTATTATTAGTACCATTTATTTCAATTTTACTGATTCTATTACGATTTCCTTTCTTCATTTAATTTGGCCTTTTATTTCTACTTTTTTCCATTTCTACTTGTTTTATAAAATTGGCCAGAGGGCATGTGTACTCCCTTCAACAGATCAGAAAGAGGAAATGTGAGAAAGGACCCTCCTTGGGGCATGGTCACATCACAATCCCTTCTCATTTCTTCTTCCTTTCTGAATTTTGGGCGTGCATGCTCACATGTCTGGGGTGTTTTTCAAGCTGCTGGGTTCTTGACTTGAACAGCACAGTCAACTATGTGGGGTCTGCCTTAACAACTATGCCAAGGACTGACTCTCTAGTTTAAATAGAAACATAGATCATTGATTTCAGACTTCTCTTTTGTTTTGTTTTGATTTGTTTTCTTTTAATATTGACCATTATTAATTTTTCTCTTAACACTACTTTAGCAACATCACATACATTTTAATATCTTGTACTTTCAGTTTCACCCAGTTTAAAATGTTTTTCTAATTTCCTTGAGACTTCCTCTCTGACATGTTTAAAACCATGCTCTATAATTTTCAAGTATTTGAGAATTGTCTATATATCTCTCTGGTTTTGATCTCCGGTTTAATCCTGTTATGGTTAGATAGCATTGTTTGCAAAATTTCAAGCCTTTGAATTTGTTAAAGTTGATTTTATGGCCCTGAATACTCTATCGTGATGAATGTTTCATGTGCACTTGAAAAGATTATGCATTCTACTTTTGTGAGTGACTTGTTTTATGAATATCCTCTAAATCAAATTGATTAATGGCATTGTTCTTTGCTAATTTCAGACTACTACTTATCTGACTACTGAGAGAAGTGTTAAAATCACCAATATAATTATAAATTTTTATGCTTCTCTTTCAGTTTGATCTTTTACATCCATGTGTTTAAAGATAAGTTGTTAGATGTATACTAAGGATTAGTATGCTTTCTTGAGAAATTGATCCTTTGTCATTATGCAATGTTCTTTTTCATCCCCAATAATTTTTCTCATTCTCAAGACTTCATTTTTTGGAATTAATACAGACACTCAAGCTTCTATTAAATAGTTTTTATGTGCTTTATCTTTGTCTATGCTTTATTTTTTTTGAGCGAGAGAGAGAGATTTGCTATAGAGCATGTGCATTTACGGGGAGACAGAGATACAGAAAGCAAGAAATCACCTCCCACCCAGGGGCGATGGTCATGCCACAATCCAAAATCCCTTTTCTAGTCTCCCGTAGGATTCTGGGCACACACGCACAAGCGCCCAGCATGAGTTTCAACCTACCAGATCCTGGATTCAAACCATGGTGGACAACATGAGAGTCCAGTACCACAGTCAGCATGCCACCTGCTGGCCACTATGTTTTCCTTTTAATCCAATATTTTCAAGTTTAGGCTATTTACATTTAGTGTAATTAAAATGATCACTTTATTATTTTACATTTGTCTCTTTTTTTATATCTTAGCTTCCATTTGGCTGCCTTCTTTTGTATTATTTGAAAATATCCAATATTTCATTTAAATTTATTTGTTGCCTTTTTGACAATACTCTTTGAATTGTGATTTTTAAACCTTCACTTCTTCTGAAAAATTAAAATATATAACATAACTTTTATAATTTTCTGAGGAAATTTCACCACTTCAAGCAAAATGTGTAGATCTCTCAGACACATAATCCATTTGTTCTACCTACTTTACTTATGGTTTTGATGATATATATGTAGTATATGACATACATTAAAACCTATGACCATGTTATGATTAGTTTTATTTCAACAGGTATAAGAACTTTAAGAAATTTATGAGGGGGAAAATATTCTTATCCAATTACAATTTTTTTTGCTCTTCCTTCACTTCTGAAATTCCCTCTGGTATAATTTTTCTTTACTCTAATATAATTCTTTTAGCTTTTCTTTTAAATCAAGTCTGCTATTCTCTTCATTTTTTTTATTTAATAGTATTTTTCTTTTATTCTTATCCCTGAAAGGTGTTTTTATGGATATTAATTTTCAGGTTTATAATTATTTTCTTTAAGTATTTTAAAGATATGTTTTAACATTTTTCTGAGGAAAAAATGTATTATTTCCACATGCATGCACCTACATACACACATATGCACAGAGTCTGCCTCTTTTTGGTAAAGAATTATTTATTTAATTATATATATATATATATATATATATATATATATATATATATATTAGTGTGTAAGAAAGCAATGTGCATGCATTAAAGAGAGAGAGAGAGAGTGTGTAAGAAAGCAAGCCACCAGGTCTGGGACTCAAAGCATGATGTGGGAGTCTAGTGCCTTAACCACCAAGCCACCTGCTGACCCCAAGTCTGCCACTTTTATGTGAGCTACTGAAGCATTGTTATGGAACTTGAGTGGTACAATAGGTAGATGTTATCATTGCCTTTGCTCGACTTTTCTGTGAGTGTTTTTTTGTTTTTGTTTTTGTTTTTCAGCTTCATGGCATGCCTGATACTGATATGTCAGCTCATATAGAATTAATTTCAGGCTTTCAATCCCCCAATTTGGTAATCATCTCACCCCAAAAATGAGACTATCTCAGAATTTAGTCTCCAGCATTTTCCCACATTCCCCAATTACTCAGAACTTCCCATCACAGTAAAGTAGTGGCAGCAAAGGGGGAAGAGTAATCAAGTGTGTCGCCCCCCCCAGCCATTGCCCCTAATGGGGGCCCCTTTTACCTATTCTTTCTAAAGGAAATGTTTTTCTCTCAGTCTTGGTGCCTGTGTCACTGGTTCAACAGCAAGAATACAATGAAAGACTGGATCTGGCTTGGGTTACTGCAGAAAAAAGGAAAAAACTAATTTCACCCCACTTTCTCCTGCTGGTAGGGGATTCTTTCTTGACCCTATGGCTATTAAGATGTGTATCTCTGGTAGGTTTTGCTGCATGTACCTGTTAATACAGTTTTCCATTTAGGCAGTCTGCATCAAAGTCAAGGAAATAAAAGATAAAAAGATAGTAAACTCATCACTATCATATAGATGTTTCTTCAAGTTTTGATTACCTTTCAATTTACACTCTGTTATTTACTTCTAGAGTTCTCAGGAGGTGTTTGTTTGTTTGTTTGTTTGTATTTCATCTGGAGTTTCAGTTTTAATCGCTGAGAAAGATAGATTGTATTGAATTTAATCAACCTTGGTTGGAATCAGAACCTTACTACCATTATCTTTTATTAAGCATTGACTGTACTCAATCAGGCATCATTTATCACATGCTACATTTCACAGCAGTTTGAATGTACTTGGCATTTATTTCAACTCTGCATAGTATTAAAAAAATCTTTCATAAAGATTAAAATGTTCTACATATGTACCTTCCTGTGGTTATTAAGTATTTAAGATTTAGCTAATGCAAGTAGGAACTGAATTTTTAACTTCATTTAGATTTAAGTAATTAAGCGTTGCACTGAAGCAAGCATGTATTGATCATGGCTACTGCATTGACTGTGCAGCTCTGTACAGTACAAGAATTTATCATGCTTCTGAAAAATAATTGCCCTGACTTTTCAAAACATACAAGGAGGAGATTGTTTCACCTTATGAATCACCTCATTCCGTGATTCAGTCACTTCATTACATAAAAACTTCCTTATGCTGTGCTACCTCCCAAAACATCAAAATATTGGTACTAGTTTTATCTACACAACATGGGACAAGTTTAAACCGTCACTTTTCTCTTTAAGGATCTCTTCTTATATTTTGATTTTTAAAAATTTGTTGTAGAGCATATGTACTCACTAGAGAGAGATACAGAAAGAGAAAGAGAAAGTGAAAACTCACTCACCAGCAGGCATGGCCATACCATAATCCCTTCTTCTCCATTCTCTTGGAATTTTGGGTACAGTGGCACTTGTGCTTGGAGTGTTTTTCAGGCTGCAGGGTCTGGGATTCAAACCACTCAAGTGAGTATGTGAGATCGAGCCACCTTAACCACTATGCCACTTGGTTGGCCCAGGACCCTGTTTTTAAAGGAGTTATTTCAAATAGAAAGATTGCTATAACTAAAGAGCTTCTAAGGTTAAGTTCATATGAGATGACTGTTGAATCAGCCAAGGAACAATGTA
>NW_006159750.1:1195534-1207755 GCF_000334495.1 Tupaia belangeri chinensis
GGAAAATGCGAGTTCAAAGGTACAAATGACTGGGGCCAGAAAGTGACTTGGTGGCTAAAGCACTAAACTCCCACATGGCCAACTGTCATTTGGGCCCCTGACCCAGCAGCTTAAAAATCACACTGGGCGTGTGTGTGTGTGTGTGTGTGTGTGTGTGTGCCCAAAACCCAAAGACAAGAATGAAGGAGAAAGGATTGTTGTATGGCATACCCCTCAAAGGCTGATTTCTCACTTTCTCTCTGGTAAGTATACATACCCTGTGGAACATTATTTTTTTTAAAGCACCAATGACCATATTTTGCTACTCAGTGCTTCCATCTGCTTTTCATGGAGTCACACTCAAAGCATGGTAGTCTGGGCAAAGAATATGTTATCTGAAAAGATAGGAGTTTGGGTATGAGTTCTGGCTATGTTTGTGTTTAAAATAGAAGTCTCGGGGACAAATAGAAAGAGGGAGGAAAAGTACTAGGTAAACAGCAGTAACCAACTCAAATGTTTTCATTCCAGATTTGTGTTTTCCCTGGCACAGAGTAGGTCTTTTGGGGAATACATGTGAAAGTGGATTATGTTTGACCAGCAGAGTGTAAGCCAGATCTGGAAGAGAGCAGTTAAAAAGAGTTTGGTTCTCAAGATTATTTGTACCTAGCAGATGAGCCTTTGAAAAGTTTTTTAAGACTGTATTAGTCTCAGAATCATGAATACAATGGGAGAGTTTTAATGTACTGTACACTGATCGATAGCCTTGCTAGGTACTTTATCTCACCTCTTATTATATCAGAGTTTTCTGTAAAGTCAACTACTTGGTTTGCAGGGTTTTAGCCATCCATTAACAAGTTTTTAAAATTTAGTTTACAGATCCCATTTAATAAAGTGAATCAATATCAGAAATAATGCTAAAATGTAACAGGAAAAGAGATCCATGAATATAGCTTATGGTTATTAGATTTGGGCTACTTTTAATCATGGAAAAAACTTATGAATTAGTGTTAAATTTGATGAATGACTTCAGCTGTATGAATATATAATAGTTACACTGCAAATATTTTGCATCCCTTTTGTGACCTAATTTACAAACATGTGAAATTGTGCTGCAGTTCTGCTTTGCTGTGATAAAAAGTTTTTTCAAGGAGAAGGAAAAAAAAATATGTCATAGCCCACACTCACAGCCCCTTAGTTTTTTATAAGGTTTTCTTTTTCTTTCTTTCTTTTTTTCTTTTTTTGGAGAGGTTTTTGCTATAGAGCACATGCGCTCACCAGAAAAGAAAGACAGAAAGAGACAGAGAGACAGCGAGAAATCACCCCCCCAGGGAGGATGGCCAAGCCACAATCCCTTCTCCTCCATTCTCCTTTTGGGATCTTGGGCATGCACGCACATGCGCCTGGCATGAGTTTAAGCCGCTGGGTTCAGGACTGGAACCGAGGTCGACTATGTGGGAGTCCAGCGACATAACCTTACACTAACTACTGCTCCCCTTTTATAAGGTTTTATAACTTAGGAGGGAAGGGGTTGAATAGCCCAGAGATACATCATGTGTGAAAACATGAAAGACACCAGTTTAATCTTCCCTCCACAATGACACTGACCCTGGGGATTTGCCACAACACCCTTGGATCAGTGAAAGCTTACCATCCAAGATACAGTTGGCTGTGTTTGGAAGAGAAAGTCCTATGGTTTCCCAAGTTTTCGTCTCCTTACTCTCCCTGGAAGAATTAACTGTTTTGGGTAGTGATGTATCTAACAAATGTCAGCGTCTTCGATACCCAATAGCTGTTAGTTTTCCAGAGAACAGAGGAGAGAGTGCTAGAAAAACAAAGCTACAGAAAGCCATGAAATACTTTAAGAATACGATGGCCTGAAGGAATACAGTATGGTGCACAGGTTTCTCATACTCTTGGTAGTGGATCTAAAATTGTTAACATTATTTCTAGTAACAGATTCCTGGCACACTTATCCCTCAAGTTGCCTTATCTCTGTACAGTAAGAATACTGCGTGGGCACTTGAATATTAAAATCTCTTGTCTTCAAAGCAGTAAATATAACATTTCCTCTACCTGGAATAGTCTACTCCTTTTTTGTTCCATCTTCTTTCTAGTTCCTGCTTATTCTTAAGTTTTGCAGAGCAATTCCCCCAGGAAAATTCTTCACACTTTGTTGAGAAGTCCGCTCTCTGAACTCTCTGCTCCATATCTGTATTTTTGCATGTAATGATTCACATATTATAATGTAATTTCCTATTCACTATCTTCAGTGACTTTGTTTTTTGTATCCAAAAACAGTGCACCGCATGGCACTGAATAAATTGTTAAGAGAAAAAATATGGATAGTGGGGCTTGATTAATGTAAATGACAGTAGCAATTTTACTATTTTGCTTTTGATGCAGTCCTTTAAATTATACTATTTAAGATCAAACTGGCTTTTAGGAAAAGGCACCAAAAACATTACTTCTATTAAACTTGCAGCCATACATAATGTATTTCTTCTGTAGACAAAAATGTGAGAAGAGAAAGAGCATTGTAAAATATTTGGCAGTGTTAACAATAAAGACTTTATCAGTAGTATTTAGCTTATTTTTTAAAGTTATTGCAAAAATACAAAATCCCAAATTATTTCGAATCAGTAAGAACATAATTGAGGGAACCACCAGTTAGCGTAATGGCTATGTCACTGGACTCCCACGTAGTCGACCGCGGTTCACGTCCCGAACCCAGTGGCTTAAAACTTGCGCTGGGTGCGTGTGGGTGCGTGCCCAAGATCCCAGGAGGAGAATGGAGGAGAAGGGATTGCGGCTTGACCATCCCCTCTGGGGGGTGATTTCAAGCTTTCTGTCTCTATGTCTCTCTCTGTCTGTCTTGCGAGCACACGTGCCCTATAGCGAAAACCTCTCAAAAAATAAAAATAAAAAGAACATAATTGAAATAAACTTACTGTCCTACAATAGAAGCAACATAAAGACTGATCATTTGGTTGCAAAATTTTGGTATTTTTTAATAGCAGTGACATTATTTCATGATGCAGGCAGTGCTAAACTATGGTTCTGGAAGCCATAGGGGCAAGCATGGGCTCATATTCCAAATAGACCTGAAAACACACTGGGAACATGTGTGATATAAATCTTGATGGCTGGAGCATAGGGGAAATATGACTGCAGCATGTCAAGACACTGTAAAGGATGTCTAATTCTTTCTGTGTGTGTGTGTGTGTGTGTGTGTGTGTGTGTGTATGTCTTTTCCACTCTCACATGTGCACATATATACACTATCTCATGAACAAAATAAAGTTTAAAAAATTATATATAAATAGAGTTCCTGTGATGATACTGCTTTTTTTTTTTTTTGGAGAGTCCTTTTGCTATAGGGCGCGTGCGCTCACCAGAAAGACAGAGAGAGACAAAGAGATAGAAAGCAAGAAGTCACCCCCGGGGGGGAATGGCCATGCTGCAATCCCTTCTCCTCCATTCTCCTCTCTAGATTTTGGACACGTAAGCACATGCACCCAATGTGAGTTTAAGCCACTGGGTCCAGGACTCGAACCGTGGTCGACTACATGGGAGTCCAGCGACATAGTCATTACACCAACTGCTGGTCCCGATACTGTATTTTAAAATAGTTTAATGGCTATCTTTTTTTCTCATGCTGGGCTTTTGCAATATATTCTCTGAGGTTCAATCCATTGCATATTAAATGGAAATATAAATGTAAACATTTTAGATTTATTGTTGTAAACAAATTTTGTTGTATATGTGTTTTAGTCTGCTTTGTGCTGCTATAACGAAATATCTGAAACTGGATAAATTTAAAAGAATGAAAACTTATCTTTCACAGTTCTGGAGGCTGGGAAATCCAAGATCAAGGCACCAGCACCTAGTGTCTGGTGAAGGCTGTCTTGCATTCCTCATGTGGTGGGATGTGGAAGAACAAATGGGGACAAGTCCTGTGTCCTAACCTGGAAAAAGAGTGAAAGAGAGAGAGAATTCACTCCTGCAGCTTTTTTAAAGTGTTATTAATCCATTCCTGGGGCCTTAACCCCTCCCAAAGGCCCACATCCGAACACTGCCACATTTGAGTTTAACTTTGCAGCACATAAAGATGGGGAGACACATTTAGACCATAGCTCCACTTCTCTATACTTGCATGTCTAAAAAGCTTGACTTCCATGGGGCATTAACTATAAAAGTTTACTTCTTGGCTTTTTATTTTTATTGATTTTTATCCAGTCTGAGCTCTAAGAATATTGTTATCCTGTTATATATTACTCTGGATGAAGTTGGGCATCTCCCATTTCATAGATCATGGCACTTTTTACCTCAGATTTGCATTAGGGTTAAGTTTGAAGTTTTGGTTTCTAATAAGGTATTTTTTTCTCTATTCAGAATCTGTTTGCTGTAGCAATCTTACATACCTCCTACTTGAAGAAATAGTTCAAGTGTCCAGACCTCCTTTTACTGAGGGTTTCCAGACCTCCTTTAGATGAGGATTCTACATTTATCTGATTTCAGCTCTTGTGAGCTTAAAGCATGTCGTTTTCCCCCGATTATAACTCAGACTTTATATCTTACTCCAATTTCCAGTTTTGAATTTCTTCTGAGGTGACACATTTGCCTTTATAACACAGGGATGACACAATAACAACACTGAAAAAATAGTCACACGGAAACTGGCTTTTTTCAAGTCAGAATTAAGCTTAAATTGCTTTACACATTTGTTTTCTAAGGGCTATATTTCCATATATAATTCTATATCTCTCTCTTGTGCTACCTTATTTTCTATTTTCTTTTCTTTTAATTTTAAAAATAGTATCCAAACTTAGCCCAATTTGAACATTTGATTAATTTAAAAGCTCTGCACAAACAATGTAATTAGAGACCTAGACAGTTTCTAAATTGTTCTCAGTTCCCTTCCACTGACCAGGACATAAACTAGAAAATCATTTTGACTTTGATATAGTGTCTAATCTTTCATTTAAAAATATTAAAAATTTGTTTTTTCTGAAAGTCCAAACGTGGAAAACTACAAGACGTGACTATATATATATATATATATATATATAGTGAGAGAGAAAGAGAGAGGCAGAACTCACATATCAATTTACACCTATGGCACTCAGTGAGTTATATGTATATTGTCATCACATAAGTCAGTCTGAAGAATTCCTTGTTCTGTGGTAAGGCTTTCCCCTTTATGCATTTTCTCAATTCTATGACAGTACTGATATAAATTAGAAGTGTAAATTCATGGAACAAGAAAAGATTGTTTGGAGCCAAGCAGAAGTATGGTGAGGTAACAGTGTTGAGCAAGTTACTGAATTAAAGAGAACCTGGTGACTATAAAGAGCTTTTGCATTTCACTTCATTCAGTTTTATGAGTTTCCTGCAGCACCTTCATAAGCATTCTCATTCAACACTGTATATTTAAATAGGTTTTACTATTTTCATAAGATTTATTATGTATGTTATGAAAAATCATTTGTTTCACACTTACTGTCACTAAATGTTGGCTCTATGAGTGAATGAATTCTATCATGCTCAACACTATTGTAAACACTAAGAAAGGTGCCTGATTTTATTAAATATTTCATTAATATTTACTAGGTGAGTGAATGAATTACAAATTCACATTGAATTCTTTTTGAGAGTATTACAAAAGGGATATTTTAAAACATATTGAGTAACTTTGCTTTGATTGGCATAAATATATAGCATTCCATAAGAAATAAAGATACTTTAAAATTTATGTTGGCTCAGCTGCGTTGGTACAATCATTAGAGTGATAAGGCACAGAGCTGGAGTCTCATGGGGATCCAGTTTGGTACTTGGACCAAACCAAACAGACTGGGCCATAGTGTTATGCACCTGTGGTTAGGGAAGTTAGGGAGGACAATTATGAAATAATGAGAAAATATCACAAATCTCTCTCTCTCTTACTAAAAAAAGGAAAAGGAAAAAAGCTCTCATATTAAAATTACAATACACACACACATTCCAGATTATATATTTGGTTAGTCCATTCAGGCTTCTTTAAAAATTACTATGGGTAATTATTAGGTAGTTTACAAAGTCAGAAATATAGTTCTCACAGTTCTGGAGACTGGGGAGTCCAAGATCAAAGGATCAATGTCTTCATAATTGGTTCCTTACAACCATGACCTCACATGAAGGAAGTGACTAGCTACTACAAGGGCATGAATACATTCATGAGGGCATTACTCATGATATAATCACATTTGCAAAGCTTCACCTCCTAATACTATTACATTCAGAGTTAGGATTTCATTGCATGAATTTTGTTAACACATTCAGACCACGGAACAACCTCGACCATAGCATATATTCACTTATATGCTTTTATTTGTGTGCATGAGTATACAGAGAGAAAGAGCTGAGATGCACATATACACCCCTAAGTATATTGAGCATATTAGGCACTTACTACAAATTTCTCTGACTATTGTGTGGGTACTATATAAGTTGTTGGGTTTTTTTGTTGTTTTTCTTTTTGTTCTTTATTGCTAGAGGGTGCATGCACTCACCAGAGAGAGAACACTCTCAGTTGGATATGGTCAGTTTGCAATCCCTTCTCCTAAGTTTTCTCCATCCTGTCGGGATATGGGGCACAAACTTACTGGCATGTTTTTCCAGCCACTGCTGGGGCAGGATTTGAAGCATCACCCCCACTCTCTGATTCTGACTCTCTTCTTTCCTCTCTAAGGAACTTACCTTTCTAGTAATGGTATTAGAGTAGTCATGCATACTTCTGCAATCAGTTAAGGAAGCTGACATATGAAAACTTCGTTTCTTTGAATTCAAAAATATCTTGATAGATAAATTGTTACTAGCCATCCCAAATGTAGTAACTTCCCCACTGCTCACTAAATCGACTCACCTAACACCATGTTCCAGTGTTGCAACATAAGATATGAACAGTCATCAGTCTTTAAATGAAATTATATGGAAGATGGAGGAGAAACAAAACGTAAAATGCAAAAAGCCAGAAATTCAGTCATGTACACCTTGAAAATCATTATCTGTATAAAATTTTTAGTGTATTATTTAATTGCATCAATGCCTAGCAAACATGAAAGTCTATCAGAGTACACTGGATAATGCAGCATTTATAACTATAAGCATCCCACCGATATGTGTTGTTTTCTAATGTACTTTCACAAAATATACTCATGGGGTCTAAGCCTCGTACATTACTATAAATGATGTCTGTGTGAAGTCTCATCATTTCACACATCCCCAAATATGGACTTGAATATTAGCATCTTTAACTCTCAATTCTCTTGACAGATTATTGTAGTTCTAAAGATATGGCATGCTAAATTATCACAGATGCAATAAAATTACCTGTAAAAATAAGGGTGCCAATGATAAAACTCCAATAGGTATCTACCAATAAATCAAATATATATAAAAGGAGTATGATTATAGAATTCAGTATAAACATTTAAAATTTTGTGGTAAAAATTTTTAAAATTCTCAGTTACATATTTTTTATTAATGTGTTTCATTATTATCATCTATACGGAAATTTGAATGTAATATGAAAAAAAATAATTTAAGTAGGACATAAAATCATAAACAGGGAAAAAGAAAGGAATTTGCTGATAATCTTAAAACAATAGTTATCTAAGTAGAACATAAAATCATAAACAGGGAACAAAAAAGGAATTTGCTGATAATCTTAAAACAATAGGGGCCAGGGTCTGACCTGTGCTATGGCGATTAAGGCAGCAGGATCCCACATGGCAAACCGTGTGCTTTGAGTCCTGGACACGGTGGTTTGAGAAACACATCAGGCAAGTGTATGTATGTTCGAACTCTTGACAGGAGAGAGAAATTGAAGAGAAAGGGTTGAGGCATGACCACTCCCCATGGCGGCGGGGGGAGGTATACTTGCTCATTTTCCCTCTCTCTGTCTCTCTTTCTGTCTTGTTTCTCTCTCTCTCCCTCTGGTGAGCGTATGCATTTTTTAGCGCAGAATTTAAAAAGATAAAGAAAAATAAAGCAATAAAAATAGGGGCTGCACAGTGAGAAAGTAAAATATGATGTTCTGTGAGGCTGTCTCACGTGGCAATGTTCCAAGTCATATCTGAAGACCTCCCTGATACCCTAATCATGCGCATGACCATGATCGGGGGCTGCCTGAAGCCAGGAGTGGATCATAGCACCAAGATTTTTTTTTTTTTTTGGTTATTATCTCTGTCTTTCTCATTCATGTAAGAAATTAATAAAAGAAATCTTTTAAAAATACCAAAAATTATCCTTTTTCATAAGATAATGAATGGAACTAAAATCTCTAAGGGTCAAATTACAAAAGTAAAAAAAGTATCATGATAGCAAAAAAATACAGTTAATGAAATTATCATTGAAAAAATCATGTTATTTGTCTAATCAACAGAATATCTTTGTAGATCATTACAATTTAATTCTGAATAGTTTGAGAGATACAGTGGTTCTTTTATTGTGGCATCTTATTACAAACAATGGTTTTATGGAAAGTCTTGTTTTTATTTATTTTTATTTATTTATTTTTTATAGAGAGAGAAATTTTTGCTATAGGGCATGTATGCTTGCCAGAGACAGAGAAACAGAAAGCGAGACTCACCCCCAGGGGGTATGCCCATGCCACAATCCCTTCTCCTCCATTCTCTCAGGATCTTGGGCATACACGCACACTTACCTGGTTTGAATTTTAAGCCACCAGGTCTGAGACTCGAACTGCAGTTGACTATGTGTGAGTATAGCAGTAGTATAACCATTATGTCATCTGCTGGTCCCAGAAGTCCTGTTTTAAATGTTATCCATGTAAAATTACAGAAAACCAAATCAAACCTATAACAAAACATATAAATGTACCTAGCTGGATAATTTTTAATAAAGATAGTCAAACTTAGGAGATCATGGCTGGCTTTTTTTTTTTTTCAAAACTAAAGTTTAAATATGTTGTTTGATTAATAATTTTATTTTCAACAAGAAAGGTACTGCATGTAGCATAGTGGTTAGGGTGGCTGGATCCCACATGGCACACTACATGGTTCAAGTCCCAGAATCAGCAGGTTGAAAAACACACTGTCTATGTGTGTGTGTGTTTGTGTGTGCCCAAAACCCTGACAATAGAATGGAGAAGTGATTGTGGTCTATTCATTCCCGAAGGAGGCTGTTTTCTGACTTTCTTCTCCCCGTGTTAGGTGATAACATGTGCCCTATAGCAAATTAAGAAAAAAAAAGATATTGATGACGTATGAATTGGATAAATATATGAAAAATGTAAAATATACTAAAAAATGTCACAGAACATAAAAAGGCTATTCATTTGTGCTACAGAAAAAAATATGATATTTCAAGCTTTTAAAATTTATAATATCTCATTTTTATTTTTCCATTTAAAATAAAAATTTTCTTTCTTATATAATTCATCTCTGTGTTACCGAGCCTAACTGGATATGGACTGGGAATCAGCCACGAAAAAAAAAACAAATTATGATATTTCAAACTTTTAAAATTTATATCTCATTTTTATTTTTCCATTTAAAATAAAAATTTTCTTTCTTATATAATTCATCTCTGTGTTACCGAGCCTAACTGGATATGGACTGGGAATCAGCCACTCACTGCCAGAAGAACCAAATGCCTGAAAAGACTCTCCCTGACTGCGTTCAGGAGGGGCTTCTATTTTTTTATATTTTTAAGATTTTATTAAACTTTATTTATTTTATTTATGTATTTATTTCTTTTCATTTGACCAGAGAAAGAGTGAAAGAGAAAAAGAGAGAGAGAGAAAGTGAGAAAGCAAGCCACTGGGTCTAGGACTTGAACCATGGTTGGCCATGTGGGAGTCCAGTCCCCTCACCACCACACTTCCTGCCAGCCCTGGGGATGGGCTTTTATAGAGAAATAGTTTCTCTTCTAGTTCTCAACCAGGTCTGTATATGCAAATGAAGAACTAAAACTCAGCTGCTTCCCTGTTTCCTCCAGGAGACTAACAAAACAATGCTTGAGAGGCCCCAGGCTCACTTAAGAGTTCTGCTCAGGCTTCTTCACCTCAGTACATGGAAGTGTCTCTGATGTTCCAGCCCAAATAATAACTTCCATTACTTCCCCTTCTTTGTATTATTTTTTAATAATACTATTATTTTTAACATATTATATATTAGCCTGTTAATTGTCTTTCTTAAACTATAAAATATAAATTATTTAATAGCAAGTTATTTGTGTGTTCTTTTTCCACATTTATGATGTAAAAATGCTTAGCACTGTTCAAGAAGTATTTGTTGGGACCAGCAGTTAGCGTTAACGGCTATGTCACTGGACTCCCATGTAGTCAACCATGGTTCCAGTCCCGGACCTGGTGGCTTAAACTCACGCTGGGTGCGTGTGCATGCGTGCCCAAGATCCCAAGAGGAGAATGGAGGAGAAGGGACTGCAGTGTGGTCATCCCCCCTGGAGGGGGTGATTTCTTGCTTTCTGTCTCTCTGTCTCTCTCTGTCTGTCTGGCGAGCGCATGCACCCTATAGCAAAAACCTATCCAAAAACAAAGAAGTATTTGTTGAACAAATGAATGAAGAAAATGTCATTAGGTTCAATTGTTGAAAATAAAGGAAGCTGCGGGGTGTGGTAGAGAGTACCTGTAACCTCAGCTGCTGCAGAGACTGAAGCAAAAGGACCACGAGTTTGAAGCCAGACAGCACCACGAAGCAAGACCCTTTCTCTGAAAAAGAAACACACACGCACACACACACACAAATTAAAATAATTAAAATATAATAATTAAATAAAATGTAGAAATCTGAAAGTTAAAGACAGCATATAATGCAAGACTGCGGTAAGTGGTAGGGATTAAATTTACAGAGAGGTATTTTTTGGACTCTAAAGATCATCTTTTAACCACAAAGCACCATTTCACCTTTAAAGAAAACTTTAAAAGTAATGCA
Organism: Tupaia belangeri chinensis; assembly: GCF_000334495.1. Lineage (NCBI taxonomy): Eukaryota > Metazoa > Chordata > Mammalia > Scandentia > Tupaiidae > Tupaia > Tupaia belangeri. The sequence continues at coordinate 1,206,469 of NW_006159750.1, forward strand.
TGTTGTTGCTGAGTTGTTAAGGCTTGACTTGTACTGCCTTATAGATTAAATGTGCAAAAAAAGTATTAAAAGATAAAAAGCTAATTGTAAATGAAAATCAGTTTAGACTTTTCCAAGGAAAACCATGGCATCAGAGTGTAATGTGGGTATTTTGGTGGTTTTTTGTTGTTGTTGTTGTTCTAAAAAAAAGACAAAAGACCGGCAAGAGTAATGGTTATGTCACTAGACTTCCACATAGTTGACCATGATTTGAGTCCTGGCTCTGGCAGCTTAAAACTCACTCTGGACTCCTGAGAGGAGAATGGAGAAGGGATTGTGGTGTGACAACCCCCCATGTTTTTTCTCTGCCTTTCTACCGAGCACACATGCCCTATAGCAAAAAGTCTCAAAAACAAAAAAAAGGCAGAAAAGCTATTCTTTAAGAGCTTTTTAATTCACAAAAGCTACTATGAAGAGGGTATAAAAAGCATAATGTCAAAAGAAATACATATTTTATCAAAGATGAAATACACTGAGCAAATAAACATATGTGGAAACATTATATCATCTTATTAATTAAAGAAATTCAAGATTACAATGCTAGAAAAAGTGCTTTCCCCTTTAAATTAGCAATTTATCATCCAGAATTTTTAAAATATATTCCTATAAATTGCTGGTGTCCATGTAAAGGAATACGTAATGCCAATTAATGACATTTATCTAGAATATAATTCATGCATTCATGGATTCAATCTGATCTATAAAAATAATTATCAAGGCAGAGCTATTGAAAAAAAGGTATGGTATGTCTGAATGTGTCCTCTAAAAATTCATTTGATAAAATTTGATTGTGATGAGATTCAAAGAGTGAAAACTTAACCCAGTCCTGGGATTATGAAAGTACCCTTTGGGACTTGATTAGAATTTGGGATCAGCAGATGGTGTAATGGTTACATTGCTGGACTCCTATGTGGTTGGCTGCAGTTCAAGTCCCAGACCTGGTGGCTTAAAACTCACACTGGGTGCATATGAGTGTATGCCCAAAATCCTGAGAGGAGTATGGAGGAGAATGGATTGTGGCATGCTAATTTCTCACTTTCTGTAGCTCTGTGTCTCTCTGTCTCTCAGTGAGTGCATGTGCCCTGTAGCAAAAATCTCTAAAAAATAAATTAAAAAAAAATAATAAGGTTGTCAGAGTTGAGCCCCTGTGAATGAATGTTGTTGGGTTTATAAGAAGGAAAAAGGAGACAGACACTTGGACACAGACATATGTTCTGCTCATACTCGGTCTCACCTTGTGATACACTC
>NW_006159750.1:1207774-1226983 GCF_000334495.1 Tupaia belangeri chinensis
ACACTCTTGCATGTTATCCACTGGCAAGAAGATCCTCAGCAGAAACAGCCCCCAGACATTGGACCCCTGAAACTCTGAGCTAAATAAACCCCTGTTCTTACGAACCACCCCATTTCAGGTATTATTTAGTAATAAAGAATGGATTGCACAAAACACATTTAAAAAATAGTCTATTATATAAAATCCTAATAAAAATAATATTTGCGAACTATGTTAGTCTATTAATGACATTATTATATAGTTGAATGACTGTTCCCAAAACCACAAGCTGTAAAATGTATTTTAGGTTAATCGTACTGTTTGTCGGTGCTTGGAGTGAAGCAAAAGAAAACACTTTTTGGACGAATCCAGGCTTAACCTAGATTTTGAAGTGTCCCTACAGACACCTGTGAGTCACAGGTTTACACATCTCTGTGCCCTGTGGTTGCCGTAACTACCAATTCACAGTTTCAACTAGGCATGGCAATTACAGAGACACACTCAGTGGGTTCTTTGATTTCTGAACCTTCTCATTACTTGTTCCACCAAGTAGTGGCAACCCTACCTCCTCATTATGAATAGGATCAATTATTACCTGCCAGTACGGTGTTTTCTTTCATTGCCTCTGATTAATTGATATAGGAAGTTAAATGACCAACAGACTCGAATTTACTCTTAGAAGGAATCTGAGTCTGTTTGGGGAATCATCCCCTTTGAAACAAGGAGAGCCTAAAATTGTAGTAATGAGAAGAAAACGTCATTTAAGTGGTTATTTGGGAGTGTAACCAGGACCAGCTTAGCCAGACTGACTCCATCTTGTTTAAATAAAAAAACCTGAGACTCTGAGGTTTCTCACAAGAGGATTATTTGATTGTATTGCTTAGCTAAGACTAAAACTCCTGTCTCAAAGAAAGATTATTCACTTTTGCCCCCTGTATAAATTAACCCTATGTACACTTTTCTATTGAGGGCTGTGAACCACATAGCACGCTCCTACCCCTATCTGAAAGTTGGGGACCAGTTGAAGATGTTCTTATATGTCGTCCTCACATGGTCACACTGCAATAAATTTTCCTTTTCAAACTCAGCAACAATTTTTCCCCTCTCTGTCTGGTTGAGGATAAAGATTCAGACTTGTTTTAGGTCCCTAGACTGGGGCTGTGAAGCCCCTCATTTGGCAACAGAAGTAATATTCCCACTTCACAAACCCTGTTTGCGTGTATTCTGTCTCACTCTATTCCACACAATAAGCTTTGGTTCCAAGTATGTACTCAATAATGCTGCAACTAATAGTTCTGTTCAGACAGCTGTGCAGCACAGTTGTCTGGGTGGCCTTGGACCAATCCAGTTTTCCACTCTCTCACTTGTAGTTCTCAAGAATAAGTAACTGTAGGACATGCTTCCAATGGAGCACCCTGAGCTAGGGAAGACCTAGCTGGGGACTCCTTCCTGTCCTCCTTAGAACCAGGCAGTCCTTCAGTGCTTTAGCTCAGCAAGTTACTTAGCCCTGGCATATAAAACCCACAGAGGGCTGCTTTGCAGGGTCCTTCAGTGGTGGTGCAGGTGGGGCAATGTGCAGTCAGGATTCTGTCTGACCTGGGCATCTTCTTTTGCACTACACTAATTCTTTCTTTTGTGAGACTGAGAGACAGAAACAGAGACAGAGAGAGATAAAGACAAGGACTCTCAGGAGTCTGCCCCAATGTCTCCCCTCCCCCAGCCTTCCCAGCCTTCTCAGCATTCCCGGCCATTCATGGACAAAAGCCTTTCTAGTGAAGGATATGGATTCAACATCACTTCCCTCATTGGATATCTAGTTGGTCCAGCACTGTTAACAAAAAAGAATATTTTTTCTCCACTAAATGCTTTGGGTTTAAAGTTAATTAACCATAAATACGCATTTTTAGAGTTTGATTTATGAACCTTCTTATTTAACACTTCTGATTCTCTTTATTCTGACTCTTTCCTAAAGGAAAGCTAAAATATATAGCAAATTAGGAGAAAAAATGAGAATTATTATCATAGGAAAACAGCTCAAAGTTTTAAGAATGAAATATTGGCAATATTGTGTAATTAAATTAAATGTTTATTACCACTAATATAAACTCATTTGGACTATTGAAATATTTTCTTTTGAATACATAAAAATAATTAAAAAACTGAAGTTTATTCCTATAAGCAATAATGAACTTTTAAAAATGCTTATTTTATCTAATATTTACCAACAATTTAACAATTATAGACATACACATAAAGCAAATAATGTTTTTCCTTACTGTATTACCTGTAGATTTTAAAGTGTTCTCTTGATGTGTAGTTGAGGGTGCATATTATTAAAGTCTGCACTTATGAGGCTTAATTTTGTTTTCTTTTAGAATAATGAAATTGATTTTTTTGCTTTGTAAAATCAATTTTATTTCAATGTTAATTTGCTTTTTTCTAGGAAGAAGCTGTAAACATGATACAGACAATATATTTTCACATCTAAAACATAGCAAATATACCAAATGAAGATAATTTAATTATGTTTCCAACACTGTGAACATTATTAACCTTAGCCGGATGATTTTCTGACTATTAAATTAGATGCATATGTAATTGTTTGAGAGAAAAATTCTAAGATGTATATAATGAATATATCTAGGTGATGAATTATCCAAAAACAACACATCTCAGTCTTTGTATTACAAAAAACTGTTATTGTTTCCTTCTTATGTAACTTTCTGAGTTACTGGTTAAATAGTCAAGGAATAATTAGAACACTTGGAATGCACATCATCATTATGCATTTTTCCAATAAATGTTGCAATTAAAGGCCTAATAGTACTCTGTCTCAAATTAACTGATATATATAGAGAGAGAAAGAGAAAGAGAGTTAAATATTAAATTGCAGTGAAAATTAATGAATGATACCTGTATGACTCAATATGGGTAATTGTCAGGAATACAACACATTGAAATAAAAAAAAAAGTGGCAGAAGAATAATTCAGAAGAGGCCCAGAGAATCTGTAAAACACGAAATAAAAATACGTGGAATACAAAATCATATGTAGCAAAATAATACTGAAAAGAAATAAAATTATGAAAAAAATCCTTGATAGTGACTCCCTCCGAGGAAGAGGAAAAGACCACTTGATCGTTCTCTTTGCTGAGTACTATTAATTAAAATAATAGTACGAAATAATTAAAAATTAAGATGGTCACAAAAAGAGTCAATGGTATGCTGGGAGGAGGTAAAAACACATTGAATGCTTAAATGAGAGATTCTTTGATAGAATCTGAGATGAGAACTTTACTGAGTAAAAGATTTTGTAAAAATGTTGGGAGAGACTGATTTCCCTTCATTTCTATTGAAAGCCTCTGAACTAGATCTAGAACTAGCATTTATTTTAAGTTACTATTAGGCAATTTTCAGTTACAAGTTTTAGTTAATGCTGCATCAGCTGATTGGCAGGAATCGTTGTGAGTTCTAAGGTTACTTTTAGGCTTTTAAGTTTTTAAATGGGCTGGAATAATACTAACGAGCATAGTAGTTATAGGTCAGCCATGCCTAGTACATAGTATTTTCCCACTCCTTCCAAAATTTCTAAAAATCTGAGTCCGACTTACTAAAATTAAAGTGTATGTTCCAGATCTGCTTAAATTATTGAAAACCATTACCACTCTATTTTTATAGAGGATAAGCTGATATAATGTTTTTGCAAAATTATTATTTGATTATTTCATTTATGCTGCACTTGTGAAGTCTTTAACCTAATTTATATTTCATCGATTAAATATTAAAGCATCCAAAAGCATATTAAAAGAACATTTGTAAGATATACATTGTGACAGTTAAATTATTACCTAACCAATACCTAGCTCAAGAAATAAAGCATGGGAACCAGCAGTTAGCATAATGGCTATGTCGCTGGACTCCCACGTAGTCGACCGCGGTTCGTGTCCCGGACCCGGTGGCTTAAAACTCACGCCGGGTGCGTGTGCGTGCGTGCCCAAGATCCCGAGAGGAGAATGGAGGAGAAGGGATTGCGGCGTGACCATCCCCGCTGGGGGGTGATTTCTCGCTTTCTGTCTCTATGTCTCTCTCTGTCTGTCTGGCGAGCGCACGCGCCCTACAGTGAAAATCTCTCCAAAAAAAAAAAAAAGAAAGAAAGCATTACAATAATATTAATATTCTCTTATATTTTCCCCATATTTCTCTGGATTTGATATATAACACATTGTCTTTTCCCCTTTTATAGAGGGAATCATTATCATGGATTTTGTTTTTATAATTTTCTTTCTTTTTAGTATTATTTTACTATATATTACTTTGTAATCCATGTATTTTTATTTTGTATTTCTCAAATCCTCTGGGCCTCTTCTGAACCTATTCTTCTTCTGCCACTTGTTTTTATTATTATTATTATTACTTTTAAAGAATTATTTCATTTTATTTCATTCCATTTGTTATTATTATTTTTTAAATTTGACCAGACAGAGGCAGAGAGAGAGAGAAAGGGAAGTGAGAAAACAAACTACCAGGTTCAGGACTTGAACTATAGACAACCATGTGGCAATCCAGTGCTTTTAACCATCACATCACCTACCAGCCCCACAGCTTGCTTTTTTTATTTCAATGCATTATATTCCTGAGAATTACCCATATTGAGTCATACAGGTATTATTTATTAATTTTCACTGCAATATAGTATTCTAATCTATACATATATGATTGGTTACATGTTCTAACTACATGTAATCATAAATATATATTGATTACTACATGTATATATTAATGACATGTATATACTATATATATAGATTATATATAGTGTATATAGAATTGATTGATTACATGTATCACTTTATATCAGTTAACTACTATATCATTTCTAGATTTGAAATAGGTAAATTTATTTTATGAATATAGTGACCAGTTGTCTTACAGTAACATAATGACTGAAAAAAAAGTAATTGAGATTGAAGTAAGAATATAGTACACTTATTTCAATGTATTCTACATATACTATGCTGTAGATATATCGAACTACAAATTATCTCACTCATCAAATATTTTCTTTCTGAGCCTTTAAATGTTCTGTTCCCTATGCTGGGTAAGCCATTGTCTCAGAGACATTAATTTTCAATTTCCCAGTTACTCTTCATTTTATGTATAAAATTGTCCTTTTTTCCTCCAAATATTGTAATCTAATTTTATAAATTTGAACATAAAAACATGCATTATTTTGGAGCAGCAGATGATTTTATAAAAGTAACAAAATGGGGTCAGCAGGTGTATATTGGTTAAGCCTCTGGACTCATGTGTGGTTTGAATCCCAGATCCAGCAGCTTGAAACTCATGGAAGGTGTGTGGGCATGGGTGCCAAAAACCCTGAGAGGCAAATAGAGGAGAAGAGATTGCAGGTGGCCATCCCCCCCTCATGGGGGGGGTTATTTCTCATTTTCTGTCTTCCTGTCTCTCTGTGTCTCCGACTAGAGCATGCATCCCATAGAGCCCTCTCAAAGAAAAAAATGTAGCAAAAGACTTTTATAAAAAATGAGAATTAATTTCTCCTACTGCACCTTAAATAATACTAGTAACAAAATAGTGGTCAAAACAATCATTGTAGATACATAAATATGTCAATATGTATTTATTTTCCATTTAAATAATAGCAATAACCTTAATGATAATAATAATTTCAGGCCAGCCTGTGGCATGGTGGTAAAGGTGACTGGATCCCACATGGCTAATTGTGTGATTTTGAGTCCTGGACCCAGCAGCCTGAAAAACACAGAGATCTCATTTGTGTGTGTGCCCGAAATCCTGAAAGGAGGGAGAGATGGGGAAGGGATTGGAGTATGGCCGTTCTCCATGATAGATGCTTTCACTTGCTCTCTGTTTCTCACTCTCTCTCTCTCTCTTTCTGCTGAGTACATATGCCGTTTGGCCAAAAAAATGAAAATTGAAAAAAATCTCTAAGTGTATAATTGTATAAATTATCACATAGTGAACACAAAAATTCTCATCATGTGATTTCAAACTCTCTAATCTCTATACTATAGTCAATAGTATACTATATTTATAATATAGTATTTATTTATTTATTGAGAAGTTTTTCACATAGGGTACGTGTGTGCTCGCCAGAAAGACAGAGAGAGACAGAGAGACAGAAAGCAAGAAATCACCCCCTAGGATGGATGGCCATACGGCAATCCCTTCTCATCCATTGTCCTCTCAGGATCTTGGGCATGAATGCACACGTACCCAGCGTTAGTTTAAGCCACTGGGTCCAGGACTCAAACTGTGGTCAGCTATATGAGAGTCCAGCGACATAGCTGTTACGCCAGCTGCTAGTCCCTATTTTTTTTTAAAGTTTATAATACCATGTATCCTTATTTCAAATGGAAAGAACAAAAAGCTTATTTTTATAGTGCTTGCTATAGTATCAGTTGTCCTTGCCGTGTCTTAGTTTGAGTATTCCTTCCATTTCCAGAATTCTTTGATGAATGTTCTACTTGTTAATATTTAAATTCTCTCTTCTGCTCCAGGCATGTAAGTCTAACAAATAACAAAGTGAATAATGACACAGAGATGAAAAGTTTATCTCAACTCTCTAACCTTTTACTTTTTTTCCATGATATCTACCCCATCTCTTGTTATTTGCCCTGAAGATATTTTTTATGCTACTAAACGGTAACTTTTCAAGAGCTTCCTTAGAAACAAACTTTTTCAAAATTGTTTCCCTTTCAAGTGCTCTATAAACTCCATAATTGACTGAGTTTTTTCACTTTGGCATTTTGATTCACACACAAAAATTGGAAACCGATAATAATGTTGTTTCCTTTCAGTCTGACAGTTTCACATACAGACATTCTTTTTTCTTTGTTTCCTTGACTAGCATTGCTTGGGGCCACTCTTTTAATCTCAGTTGACTTTCTTCTATAGTTTCTGTTCCGTTGTGATTTAATACAACTGTGATAAGGTTTGTCACTTTCCAGTCTTCAATATCACAGTGACATTTCTTCTATTGTTATATTCTCATTCTATTTATTGTTTTACGTAACTACATTTAAAAGAAAATCACCACATATTTAAGTAATAACTTCTAAATAATCTTTAAGATAGATTACTGAGAGCCTATCTTTAAGGCATCATTTGAAAGAATTCTGTCTTCACTGTGTACCTCTTTTTGCATAGTTTGGTTCCCTGGGTTGACCTTAGGAGGGAAGACCCCTACTTTTCTTTCACTACAGACAATTGTATTACTGACTTAGAAAAGCAGAAATTGTTGGTTGCTGTTAGAAATAAAGAAAAATGTGTTCCTTAGAAACAGAAACCCCTGTAGACTATAAATGTTTTCTCTGGAAATTATCTAAGCAACACTGTGTCTTATTAAGCTAACTGCCATTCCTGAAAAGTCAAGGAAGTTTCCAGGAATACACTGGTACAAATCTTTCCTCAAATTAATTGGGAAATAATAATAACCATCTGACAAATAGCCAAAAACATCACAAGTCTTTTACATATATCCAACTTCCCTATAATAAATTACATGCTACTTAATGTTGAAATGGTACATAGAATTTTCTCATTTGAAAATAAATTTTCTTAACAACTATGCCATTAACTCTTTCTTCCCTGATGAGAATTAAAGAGTGGGGATGTGACTGGGTGAAAGAGACCAGGTACACTCCTGTCAGCCCTGGTTCATTCATCATCAATACTGGCCTGAAATTCATCTGAACTGAAAACATGCTGTATATATATATATATATATATATATTTACCATAAACATATTAGAGCCCAGGAATCTATGTCATCTTTTGTCATTCACTCTATAATTCAATCCCTTTGAAGGTCATTGCTTTAATGGCCCAGTACCCTACATTACATCATCCTTATCCTTTCTTGCATCATTTCCCTTTCCCTGACCTTTCTCTGCTTTATTTGGTCTACTTGCATTTTTCATTGTAGTGTTCATCACGTCATTACATAATATGGCAATATTTTATTTATTTTTTATCCTTATCATCCATTGTCTGTGGGAGGCCACGCACCAGTGAGTCTGAGAGGCCATTTTCATGAGTCTCTTACTATTGCCATCTTAGACTCAGAGAGCAAACAATTACAAAGGCCACAATTGGCTCCCCTTCAAAAACGTCACCTTCAAAACCATATTCTGATTGGCCACTTCCCATAGCAAATCGGTGAGCTTAGAATCCCTCAGATTTGCATATCCAGCACCTCATGATTGGTCCACAAAGCAACCAATCATAACCCACCTTTTACTATCCTTCATTCAACCAATCACGGCCCACCAACATGTATATAACCATGATCCCTGGCCTATAATCGCCAGACGACCCTGAATACCCTGAAGAGTTGTAACACTGTGTGGTCTCCGTGCTGCCCACAATAAAGAGATGACCCCAAAGAGACACTGCATCGTCTCTGTGCTGTGACAGAGTGCCGTTCATCCTATCTCTCACTCCTTCCCTCAGGAAACCTGTTCGACTGTCCTACGGGCCGGGGCAATTGTCTATAAATTTGGTAAGGTCATCATAATCCTAATCATTAAAGTAGCATAAGTGCATAGAACAAAATTTGACAGATAGTAGGTGCTATATAAGTATTCTTGAATAAAAAATTCATTATTTAGGGTCTTTTACATGGTAGGCTCTGTACCATGAGCTATAATTACAACAGCAGATAAGTCAAGTATCTATCTTAACTGAAGCAAACAAGTCAGGGAAGAGAATGAAATTAGTCTAATTATATATACTATTCAATAATAAGTATAGGAAGTGACGTATACAGCATAAACACATAGAAAAGCACTAAACTGGTTTTGGAGCATCATAAAGATTATCCTCTGGAAGTGATTACAACACAAAAGATGAATGGGTATTTACAAGTGTACAAAAATGACAGAATGAGACAGTGAAGAATATTTTAGGCTTAGCATAAATAGATGCACATAGAGACCAGCAGATGGCACTGGACTCCCACATAGTCGACTGAATTTGGAGTCCAGACCTGGTGGCTTAAAATCACATCAGTGCCATTTGCATATGTGCAAAAAAAATCTCAAGAATAGAATGAAGAAGGGACTGAGGCATGTCCATTCTCCCTGGTGGGTGCTTTCTTGCTCTCTGTCTCTCTCTGTCTCTTGGGCGAGTCCATGTACCCTATAATAAAAAAATCACTCTTCAAAAAAAGAAGAAAGAAATAGGTGCACAAGAATGAAGGCCAGATAAAGTATGATCTTTTAAATCACTAAATTTAAATACACATTGAAGAGAGAAGCCAATGATGAGATATGATGAACACAAGTAATCTCCATGTCATTTAGATCTTTATGGGCCAGACACGGTGATATGAACATTTTCCTAAAATAAATAAGGACATGTTGGATGGTCTTAAGAGTAGTAAAATCATTTTTTAAAATGTCATTTATTTCACTTATTAGGAATAACTCAAGCACAGTAAGAATGGAGTAATGTCAATTTTACCTGACAGTGACAAATCTATGAACTTGGAAATAATTATTTCAGTGGAGTGATGGCCAGGGATGATAAGAAAGTGAAAAAGTAGTGGAAGTGGCTATATAGAATTCAAGAATTTTGAGGGCTACAGAGATACAAGAGTTACTAGAATATGTCAGGTTTATGGAAGGTTTTAGAAGCTGTCACATTTGGAACCTGGAAAACAGAAAATATAACTAAAATCAAGGTGATTTAACTTAGAAAATTTTAAGATAGAATAATTAAAGCACCACTTGTATGTTATTTACTGTCTATGTTGAAATAATAGAACAGAAAGGTAAGCTGAAAAACTAATTATCCAATTTTCAAATAAAATTTACAGAAAATAGAAAGAAACCAGAACTTACAGGATCAAAAAACAATTCTAATCCTTACATCTGATATTTTCAAATAGGGTTTTGGAATGAAAATTAAATACAGGATGAGAATCTATAACCCTACAAAAAAAAAAAGAAAGAAAGAAAAAGAAAAAAAAAAAGAAAGAAAAAAGAAGAAAGATGTGAGGTGGTTCCTCAGGGAATGATTCTGTTAGGAAAATGCCCCTTGAAGGTTCTCTACTGACAATGCTTCATTGATTTCCCTCCCCCTCTTCAACAATAGACTTTCTTCCAGTGTGTTGTTCCCAGCCTTAAAGTACTACAGTTAAGGGAAAGTATGGGTTGCCTTGAGATTTGGGGGTATTGGGAATAGGTATGCTACAGTCTGATAAAGTCCGGAGATAAAGAATTGTATCAGAATGGTTTACCATTTCAAAGAACAAAATAACTCAGATCTTTGTTCTCTAAGGATTGATAGTTCAGGAGGAAACATTCCTTAGATTATAATTCACAAGGCCTTGAGCCAAGTTTCCAGAGGGTGGAAAACTGAATGCTTTAATCTAGTTAGCTCATAGCTTGTCTGAGCCTTTTGCTTTAGCCCTTACTTATTCTTGGTACAGGGTCCTAAAAGGTGGAGCTCCTGCTTATCTGGGGTCTGGCCTTTTCCCCAGACCCATAGACAAAGGGGAGCAAAGCCAACTCCAACAACTCTCCTCTTTTATCTTCCAATAGAGAGAGACAGAGAGATAGAAAGCGAGAAATCACTCACACGGGGATGGCCATGCTGCAATCCCTTATCTTCCTTTCTCCTCTCAGGATCTTGGGCACGCATGCACATGTGCCCTGCATGAATTTAAACCACTGGGTCCAGGACTCGAACCGTGATTGACTAAATGGGAGTTCAGCGACATAGCCATTACCCTAACTGCTGGTCTCAACTAGCAATGTTTTCTGTGCCACACCAGCTGATGCTATTAGCATACTCTAAGAACCAGAACAAAGAATAGTTCCAAGCAGAGGATCTGCTGTGGTTTAAATTCCCCCAAGAATTCTTGTGTTGAAATTTGGTGGGGCCAGCAGATGGCATAATGGTTATGTCACGGGATGCCCATATGTCCAACAGTGGTTTAAGTCCTGGACCTGGTGGCTTGAAACTCATACCAGGTGCATGTGCATACAAATCCAAGATCCCAGGGGGAGAATGGAGGAGAAAGGATTGTAATGTGGCCACCCACACTAAGGGTGATTTTTCACTTTTCCTTCTCACTGTCTCTGTCTCTCTCTGGCTAGCACACACACCCTATGATGAAAACTTTAAAAAAAAAAAAAAGAGAGAAAGAAAGAAAGAAAAATTTGGCAGAGAGATTATTAGGTGAAACTTAACCTGAAGTTTATTAGAGAAGGTCCCTGTGATTGGCTCCTGGTGAACTTATAAGGACAGGAAATGACATCAGAAAACACATGGCTACCAATGCATGTATTCTGCTCCCACAATGTCTTAATTCAGCTTGAAAACCCTTACCAGATAGCACCTGGAGGCTGGATCTCCAAACACAAGCTAAATAAACCTCAATTCTTATCGGTCATCACTTTCAGGTATTTTCTGTTATTGCAACAGAATGAACTAGATCGTACCCTATGTATAAAGAAGTTAGAGGGTTGTTTAGAAGAACAATGATATAAAATTGTTATTATAGCATTAAGTATGTATAAATTTTTATTTACAATGGAAACTATTAATCAGCAAACTATTAAATTTTATAAAGCTAAAAATACCACAAACCTCATCAGACCCACAGAAGATAATATAGTGGATAACATGCTTCTATAAGAATTTCTTTTCTACTATGGCTGCATACATTTTGATTCCTCTTGATAATAAATGAATTTATAATATTTTTATAATAGGCTATTACAATAAGCTGATCCTTCCATTAAATTGGTTGGTATAAATTTTTACTTTTTTATTTTTGACAATTTTGAAAACCACCATCACAACACAGTATTGAAATCACATAGATATTTAAAACTATTTTCAACTTTGGGAAACATTTCTTTTCTATATTAGCTACAAGACTTCAGGGCATTTTCAAGTTATTTTTTCCAGTAATTAAGCTTTGAAACACTTCAAATCATTAATCATTTTCTTGCTACTGTCCATATGTCACTATTCTGGAGGGCTTGGCACAGTGGACAGTAAGAATATTTTGAGCTGGTTTTCTTATACTGAGATGGCTAGCAATCATTTGACTTTGTACAGGCTCGACAGAAAGCCACCCAATATAATTTACTATATCTAAATTAAACATATTCCCAGTTCAACTAACACTTACTAAATGTCCAAATTTCCTGCAGCGCTGTCCACATAACCCCATAGAGATGTGTGATGGAGAGAAAATCAGGGAGGAAAAAAGAAGCAACCTGACCAGTGGTGGCAAAACTACCCTACTTTTATGTGAGTGTCTTCGTAGAGCATTTTTGAGAGGTGATTGGCTCCTGGTGAACTTATAAGGACAGGAAATGACATCAGAAAACACATGGCTACCAATGCATGTATTCTGCTCCCACAATGTCTTAATTCAGCTTGAAAACCCTTACCAGATAGCACCTGGAGGCTGGATCTCCAAACACAAGCTAAATAAACCTCAATTCTTATCGGTCATCACTTTCAGGTATTTTCTGTTATTGCAACAGAATGAACTAGATCGTACCCTATGTATAAAGAAGTTAGAGGGTTGTTTAGAAGAACAATGATATAAAATTGTTATTATAGCATTAAGTATGTATAAATTTTTATTTACAATGGAAACTATTAATCAGCAAACTATTAAATTTTATAAAGCTAAAAATACCACAAACCTCATCAGACCCACAGAAGATAATATAGTGGATAACATGCTTCTATAAGAATTTCTTTTCTACTATGGCTGCATACATTTTGATTCCTCTTGATAATAAATGAATTTATAATATTTTTATAATAGGCTATTACAATAAGCTGATCCTTCCATTAAATTGGTTGGTATAAATTTTTACTTTTTTATTTTTGACAATTTTGAAAACCACCATCACAACACAGTATTGAAATCACATAGATATTTAAAACTATTTTCAACTTTGGGAAACATTTCTTTTCTATATTAGCTACAAGACTTCAGGGCATTTTCAAGTTATTTTTTCCAGTAATTAAGCTTTGAAACACTTCAAATCATTAATCATTTTCTTGCTACTGTCCATATGTCACTATTCTGGAGGGCTTGGCACAGTGGACAGTAAGAATATTTTGAGCTGGTTTTCTTATACTGAGATGGCTAGCAATCATTTGACTTTGTACAGGCTCGACAGAAAGCCACCCAATATAATTTACTATATCTAAATTAAACATATTCCCAGTTCAACTAACACTTACTAAATGTCCAAATTTCCTGCAGCGCTGTCCACATAACCCCATAGAGATGTGTGATGGAGAGAAAATCAGGGAGGAAAAAAGAAGCAACCTGACCAGTGGTGGCAAAACTACCCTACTTTTATGTGAGTGTCTTCGTAGAGCATTTTTGAGAGAGCTTTGGAAATGGTTTACCCAGATGTCAGGGCCCCTGAGGTAAGCTCCAGCAGCTCCATGGTATATCTCCTCTGCCAAAGGCCCCTTCTTGAAACACTAGACAGGACACGTGAGGTACATTCTAGCATGCTCCTTGACTTCAGGCTAGGAAGGAGAAAAGGAAAGACTTAGCTGAGAATCTGAGAAAATTTAGATGGAACTGTTCAGATTCAGATATAATTAACCTTTCATAAGAAGGAAAATTTAATCATTTCCTACTCCAATCAGGGGAATTCAACTTTAGTTGTTGGGCTTTTTTTTTTTTTTTTTTTCCCTTAAATGAGAGAGTGTCTTTGTTTTTGTGTTGCTAATATAAATAGCTGAGACTGAGTGATTTATAAAGTAATAGACGTTTATTAAGTCACAGTTTGGGTGGGTGGAAAATCTAAAGGCATAAGCCTGGCACCAGCCCACAGCTGACGGAAGTACACTTGCCAGGTGCGTGCAGAGAGAGCAAGCTCCTGACAGCTCTCTCTTACAGCAAATAGCTTTCAAGGGAACCAATGCTTTCTCAGGAGAGCTAGAACTCACTGAGTCTGGTGAAACATTATTAATCTATTCATGAGATTGCCGCCTCTATAATGTAATCACAGTAAACTGATCGCCACCCCCTAGGTCTCACCCACTTTCAGCACCAAGTTTCAAAGCATGGAACTTTGGGGACAAGTAATTATCCAGACCATAGCATGAGGGAAGAAAGGAAAAGAGAAAGAGAGAGAAAGACAGATATTTTTGACAAAGTCTTACCATGTCATAATCCACCAGCCCCAGCCTCTTAATTACCTGGGATTAGAGGCACACAACCCTGCACAGCCTGTTTAAACAGTCTAGGAACCAAACTTTCAAGCATTCCATGTGGCCCTAGTCTTGCACAAAGACACCCTACCATGTATGCTACTATAGCTGGGACGATTTTAGAAATGTTGATATGTATGGAGCTGGCAGGTGGCATTTTTTTTTTTTTTTTGGCTATAGGGTGCATGCACTCACCAGACAGACAGAGAGAGACAGAGAGATAGAATGTGAGAAATCATCCCCCAGGGGGGATGGCCACGCCGCAATTCCTTCTACTCCATTTTCCTCTCGGGATCTTGGGCACGCATGCACACATGCCCGGCGTGAGTTTAAGCGATCGGGTCTGGGACTCGAACCGCGGTCGACTACGTGGGAGTCCAGCGACATAGCCATTATGCTAACTGCTGGTCCCGGTGGCATGGTTTTTAAGAGCACTGGAATCTCACATGGCTTATGGTGGTTCAACTCCCAGACCTGGCAACTTGCTTTCTCACTTTCTATCTCTCTCCCTCTCTGGTCAAATTAAAGTAAATGAATAAATTAAGTTAAATAAAGTAACTCTTTAAAGGAAAAAGAAATTTTGATATGTAAATCCTATAGAAAAAAGAGTAGCAATTGATAATAAGACTAATATATTTGAGCCAGCAGGTGGCATGGAGGTTAAGGTGCTAGAACCCACAGGGTTGACTCCATGGTTCAAATTCCAGACCCAGTGGCTTGAAAATCATGCTGGGCATGTGGGCATGTGTGCCCAAAATTCCAATAGTAGAATGGACTGTGGCATGGCCATCCCTACTGGGTGATGATTTCTCACTTTCCTCTCATTCTCTTTCTACTTCTCTCTCTCTGGTGAGTGCACAGGTCCTATAGTAAAATAAAACAAAAAACTGATTATATGAATATCTTATTAAAGAACAAAATCCATTAACTTCACATGATAATACAATGGAACCAATATTTAAAAATATATATAAAAATAATATTATCCAAATGTATAACAACCAATCTAGCTAAAACTGTGAAGGGACTGAGCTTCAGAAATGATAATAGATAATAGAACTGAATGAGAAACTGTAACATATATTTCAGATCGTTTACTGGTATTTCATATACTAGTAAGAATAAAGAAAATTAAACTGATAATGAAAGAGGATAAAGAAAGTACGTAAGAAAATTCAAGTCAAGATATAAAATACAGTAGATAATGAGAGAAATTGAACAACTGGAAGAATTTTAGAAAAGGTAATATGTATTGACATGTCTATATTTTAATTTCTGGAACCTATGGCTATATTTCTTGACATGGCAAAAGGCATTTTGTAAACATTAATTAACTTAACAAATTAAGTTAATGATTGTGAGATGGAGAAATTATCCCGGATTATCCAAGTAGGCCCAACCTAATTACATGAGTTGTTAAAATTTGATAGTGTTGGGGACGGGCAGGTGGTACAGTGGTTAGGGTCATTGGACTTCTACATGGCCCACTGCAGTTTGAGTCCTGGACCTGGTGGCTTGCTTTCTCACTTTCTCTCTCTCGGTCTCACTCTGTCCCTCTCTGGTCAAATTAAAATAAAGAAATGATACAATTAAATAAAATAATTCTTAAAAAAAATTGAGAGTGTTTCCTGGCTGAATTCATACTGAAGAGAAGATGCAATTTGGGAAGATCAATTTAAGAGTGATTCAGTCTTCCTGGCTTCAACATGAATGAAGTGGTCAAAGAATGAATGAATGGGATGGCTTCTAAAAGCTGCATAACAGAAAGAAATGGTGCTCCATAAAGGAAACTTCAGTTTACTCTAATAATATTGGTTTTGTCTATCTAACTTATGGAATTGTAAGATAATGTCCTTTTGTGGATTTAAGTCACTGTTTATGATAAAAGTCAACTGTGAGCAACAAAGACTCAGTTACAATGGTTTAAATGAGGGTAGTAATTTATTACTCTATACATGAAAATCTAGTTGAGGATTTCATTTATAGTTATTACACAGTAGCTGATATTAGAAAATTCTTAGCATTTAGGAAAAAAAAAAAGAAGAAGAAGAGGAAGAAACATACTAGATGCATGCACATATGCCTGAGGTCCTGGTGAGCTGGAAGACTGGAGGAAGAGGACCAGTGTGGAACTGAGTCCTGTGCGGGGTGCTTGTCAATCTCATTCTCTGTCTCCTATTCTCTCACACATGCATGCTCTCTATCACAAATTTTAAAAGACAAAAAAGTAATGAAGCCCACCCACAGTAGCACATACTGGTTAACGCTGTTCATTGGCTGGTTGAGGTGATGTTGGAGGTCCAGGTGGATTCCCAAAACACCCTTGATCCCAGTTACTCAGGAGGTGGAGGCAAGAGGTTAGCAATGTAGGGAGATACTATTATTTTTTTTAAAAAGTGTATCTCTCTATCTCTCTCTCTATCTATCTATCTATATATCTATATATCTCTGTCTATCTATCTATCCTCTATCTATCTACCTACCTATCCATATACATACATATAAATAAATTCTCTTTAACAGTAGGTGTGTGTGCTCAACAGAAATACAGAGAATATAGGAGAGGGAGAAAGCACCTCCCAGTGCAGTGTGGTCATGCCACATACCTTTGCCTTCATTTCTCCATGCTGCCATGGGACATGCACACACACATGTCTGGAGTGTTTGTCAAGCCACCAGGTCAGTCAACCAAGTGAGATTCAGCTTTCTTACCACCAGGCCACAGGGCAAATCCTAAAGAGTATACTTGATTAAAACAAAACAAACAAAACAAAAATTTGAAGCTTTGGTTATAAATCAGGCATTCAGGACTTAAGATGTCAAAACATCATGGGAAGAGAGCTAGAGACGATCCAACATTAGAAACTACTTTTCCTTTGAACACATTTGCTAATGAGGAATATAAACCACAGATTTCAATTAGAAAGCAATGCAATAGCATTGGAGGAGGTATGACAGAGCTAGAGAGAGAAATAGTGGAGTCATTTTAAACACTTGGGGGTTTTACAGTCAGCTTTACATTATTGATTTTTACTGTGGCCAGAGAATGTACTCTTCATGCTTTCAATCATGTAATAATAGCTGACGTTTGCTTTATGTAGAATAAAGTTATATAGATTTATGATTATTCCTTGGACACTTGACAGATGAGTATTCTGTTAGAGCATATATCTCAATCATGGCAAGTATTTTAAACTGTGGCGTTTACATGTTTATATACATACTGATTTACTTCTAGTTTTTTCCCAATAAATATTGAGACATATTTTAGCATTTTTGACTATGATTATAGATTTGTTTAGCTTTACCTCCAATTTTGTCAATTTTTGCTTTATACATGTCTACATTTTCTTTTTCTATGAACGTATATTTCAAGCTACCAAGTCTGGATTCCAACTATGCAGTCAGCCAGTGTCCGGGACTCGAACAGTGGTCAACTACGTGGGAGTCCAGTGACATAGCCATTATGGCAACTGCTGGTCTCACTTTCTACCATTCTAATAGCACTTTTTCTCTCCTTTTTAAATATCTTTTGAATAATTTATTATTTGTATATTTCTTTATAAAATTATTATGTTTACTCTTTTACTTTCTTCTCACTGTTGACTCCAGAAATCATAAGATAGATCCTTAATTTGAAACAGTGTAATAGGAATTGTAACACTTTTGAACACCAGTGACTAGACTAGACTAAAAACCTGTTTAAAAAAAAGTTCTTACAAAAAGTTCAATAAAGGGGCCAGCAGGTTGTATAGTGGTTAAGGTATTGGACTCCCATATGGCCAACCATGATTGGAATACCAGAACCAGCAGCATGAAAATCATGCCAGACATATGTGTGTGCATGCTCAAAATCCCAATAAAGGAATGGAGGAGAAGAGAATGCCAATAGGAGAATGGAGGAGAAGGGAATGCAGCCCTCCTGGAGGGTGATTTCTCACTTTCCCACTTACTCCACTTACTCTCTCTGGGAGTGCATGAACCCTACTGCAAAAATCTAAAAAAAAAAAAAAAGAAAAGAAAAAGAAACAAAAAAAAAACCTGTGAAAAACACCTCAAAGAAACAAAAATGAGACTGACAATTTTTAACAAAAATGAAAGATGATTGAATGAAATAAGACATCTTTAGAGTGCTGAAAAAATTAAAATGTCAATCTGCCCTCTGTTAGATCAGACCTCATCTCTTTTCATTGTTTGCGTTGGTCACCCAGCCTTAATTCACATCTGTGATGTTCCTGTTTCTTCAAAGGCATTGTATTGGCTCCTCCTTTCCCTCGGTGCATTCTTTCTCCTGATATTTTAGTAGTGAACATCCTTAAGTCTTCTCAAAACTTCACATTTAAAATTAGAATATACCTTGCAGTCACACAGGTTGCTCCTAATCCCTCTTGATCAACTTTCTTTTTTATGCAACCAATTACCATTTCTTTTTCAAAATATAAAATTTACTTGTTTATGTATTTATTTGTTTATTTGTTCATTTGTGTCTTGCTTGTTCCTCTTCCTAGAAATAAGTTTAATGGCAGCAACAACTGCTATTGTCCACAGAAGTATCCCAAAGACCAGCAACCTTGCCTGGAACATAGTAGACTTTCAATAAAGACATAAGCAACAATAACCTTAATCACTCTTAGCAAGTTATTTAAATCAATTGTAGTTAAATTTTTTAAAACTTACATTCAGTCAGAAATGATCCATGTGATGTTCTATTCTTTTCTCCAACAAACCAAATAAAATAAATATATACTATATTCAGCCTAAATAGTAGGTTTTACAAGATCTTTCTTGTAAGATCTACAGTGTGAAGATTATTATTACGGAACATATCTCTATATGTGCATATATTCAAACCGCAATACTTAGCATAGAAAGAGTGAAGTGGTATGTTGTAACAATTATAAAAGAGTTATCAATGGAGTCATCAATGGAGTTGAGAATAAGTTTATCATTTACTTTTTTTAAATTTAATTTTATTATTTTTTTT
>NW_006159750.1:1227097-1266274 GCF_000334495.1 Tupaia belangeri chinensis
AGAGAGATAGAAAGCGAGAAATCACCCCGCATGGGGGGGATGGCCACGCCACAATCCTGTCTCCTCCATTCTCCTCTCAGGATCTTGGGCATGCACGCACATGCACCCGGCGTGAGTTTTAAGCCACCGGGTCCGGGACGCGAACCGTGGTCGACTACATTTGAGTCCAGCAACATAGCCATTACACTAACTGCTGGTCCCCTATCATTTACTTCTTTCCATGCCACGTGGGGGGCAGATATGAAAATTATAGAGTCCTTTTCAATTAGCAGTTAAGGTGCAGTCAAGTTGTCTTACTTAAGATTTGTTTGTTACCATTGCTCTCAATAGGAGTTTAGTCATCTCAAAATTATTTGCTGTCTCTATGGCTTTCCACACTCAGATTAACAAATATTTGCCTTAATTTTTATTTCATTGATGGATAAAATGCCAATTTCATTCTGCAAGTTGCAGTTAGCTTGAGACCAATAGAAAACTTCTGATTTTTTTTACACAGACTTCCTTATTGACAGTATTTATAAATCTACATTAAGCACACTAATTTCTTCAATATTGAAGTATATTCTACCTAACCCTTAACATTGTGAATGACCCATCCCACCATCTTGCTCTTTCCCATCTGTGAATGGCTCCTTAGAATACACCTGCATGACTGATCATTTTAGATCTCAGTATCAAAAGGTTAGTAAAATTAGACTTGGAAATACTAGATAATTATGAGAATTTAGTTTATAAATGGGCTCAAAATAGACTACTGAATCCAGCAGATGGTGTAATGATTATGTCACTGGACTTCCAAGTAATAAACCACAGTTCCACTCCCAGACTCAGAGGCTTAAAACTCAAGCCAGGCACGTGTGCGTGTGACTCCAAGATCCCAAGAGGAAAATGGAGAAGGGATTGCATCATGGCCATTTTCCTTGGGGCGGGGGGGGGCGGGGGTGATTTCTAGCTTTTTGTCTGTCTTTCTGGCAAGCACACTTGCTATATAGCAATAAAATCTTTCTAAAGAAAAAAAAGACCACTAAAAATATTTCATTTGTTCATGTTAAGCATACGACAATGTTTTGTTTCTCTCATTTGAAAGTCAAGGTAAACATTGTTTTCCTTAAAAGTAAAAATCTACAAACATATATTTAATTGAAGTAATAAAAAGTCACAGTCCTGACACCAGACATTGGTGTAGCACTAATGCAACCGGACCCACAGAGGAAGGTTCCTGGTTTGCAGCCATGGGCCTCCCTCTCAATGCTGAGTTTGCATGCATGTGCCTGTGAGCTGGCTTGGCTGAGACTGGGAGTGGATCACAGCATGAAGACCCTGTTAGGGGTTCCTCTCTCCTCTCTCTCTCTCTCTCGTCTCTCCCTCTCTCACCCTCAAGAAATAAAGAACTGTTTTTAGAAAGTCATAGCCTTTTAAGTACTGAGATATCATTAGATAAGAAAAGGATATTACTTATTCATTTATTGTTTGCTATTCTTTTGCCTCTGAAGAAGAATATTTATGAGACAATGCCTAAAATCATTAAATTATTTGAACACTAAAAGTAACTACAATATTTTATGTCTCCTTAAATTTGATTTTTGCAGAACACAATTACTGCTCCTTTTTTTAGATAATCACAACATCCATGAAAATATGCAATTTGTATTTCAAATCCCTTTCATCTAAAAGAATGGTGTTGCATCTTCATGATCTATAATTTTGTGTAATAGAAACAACAGCTCCATCTATCTTAAAATCAAGTATATCTGAGATATCACAAAAAGATTCATCAGTTAAATTATATAAAACTCCATCAGCATTAAACCATTTTTAGTGTTATCGAACTGTCTATATTATATCAAAATAAGTATTTCTAGCAGCCTGCATTCTTTTATGTGACTATAAGCAGAAATATAAGAGTAAATGTTGAACAGAATTGTTTAAGCTAATGATGATTTGTACACATTTCATTAAAACGCAAATTTGGACATGTTTCATATATTTATCTTTGAAATTAGTCATGTCATTGTGAAAAGGTACAGGACAATCTTGCAATGACAGTGCTGAACTAACTTTCTTTTCCTTGTTTAAAAATTTTGTGTACCAGAGGGCACCTGAAGACAGGTTACTCCATAAATACCACCGAGGTCCTAAGCAGCCTGTCATTGTGACAGCATATTTTATAGACAACCATAAATAACAGTCCCAGAAGCATATCAGAGACAATTATCCCGCACCATCAGCTCCATTGTTTTGATTTAGTGGGGTCTTACAAGCAAAAAGCAATGCTTACTTGTCATACCTAACTGCAAGATTCTAATATGTTTGATATTTTTCTCATGGTTCATTAGTTTGTCTTTGTTTCTATCATTTTAATGCTTGCTTTGTATTTCAAAGGTGGACCCATAAAGACTTTGAAATTTTCTGTCATTTCATAAATAAAAAATACATAAGGAAATTGGGCAAGTTGTTAAACAGTATCTACAAACTGATCTTTTTTTTTTTTGTAGAGGAAGAAGACTGGTAAAATGTGAGCTTTATATATTTACATTATATCGATGATTGATACGGCTGAATAACTTTACACTGTAAATATGCAGTCTTTTCCCAAATTTCCATATGTAAAGGATAATTTGGTACCTTAGCCCTATATCCATCATTTATATTGGGTTGTTGAAAAAGTCGTGGCACAATTTTGCATAGAAAAACACAGAGTGACTTTTATGACAACTAATACTTGCTCTGTTTCTCTTCAGTCCTTAGTGTGTGAAACTTCTTTTTTTTTTAAAGAAGTATTTATTTAATTTTATTCATCACCATCATCATCATTATTTTTCATTTGCTATAGTACACATACACTTACCAGAGACCGCTAGACAGAGAGACAGGGAAAGTGAGAAAGCAAACCTCCAGGTCTGAGACTTGAACTGTGGTTGGCCATATGTGAGTCCCATGCCTTAACGACCATGTTACCTGCCAGCCCCTCTGTGTTATAGTTCTTAAAGCAACTCAAATTCCTGATGTCTCTATATACTTGTATTTGACCAGTTCACCATGGACCTTGCTGAGAAAATAAAAGACAGTTCAAATATCAAGTGATAGAAATAAAATTAAGTTCTATATAAGATTTAAACATATATTTTCCTGTCACATTACACTTTATTTGTCTGAAGCACCTAGACACAGGCTGTGCGTTATCGGAGCATATAGTTCAGGAGACATTCCTGAGATTATTCTTACGGATCTATGTGGTACAAGGCAGGAGGGAGTTTCTAGGAAAACATTAATTTATATTACATAGAGTTGAAACAATTCATTGTTCAAAGCTTTAAAATAAAACCTACTGTCATATTTAAGTTAAATATGTTGATTTATGCATTAAAGTCAAACGTATCCAAATAACTAGTAATTTGTGTTTTATATGTGTAAATGTGTACAAGCGTAAATGTGAACTTAAAAATAAACTAAAAATAGAGAAATCATAATCTCTTTCCATAATCATTATAACTAAAAGTAAAGGTATTGACTTTCTGGTAATCTTTTTATATTTTTCTTTCTCTCTCCTTCTCTTCTTTCCTCCCTTTCATGTGGTAAGGACTTATATTATGGTTAATATGATCCTTTAAATTAAGATTATGCTTGCAAATTTAGAATAGAAAAATCTTTCTTCCTTGATCTATATTACATTCTGTTGAATGCATGCCATGTCTTAGACTCTACAGTGGATTCCTATAGAGGGCCACAGGTTCAGGTTCCCAGTTGAGTTGGACATGCTGGGCACATACATTCATGATCCTGGCTGGCTAGGAGAGTTGAGGGAGGGGATGTTATGTTGTGAGACTCAGTTAAGACTGTCTCTCTTCCATTGTTTCATTTTTGCTATAGGTCGTTTCTGCTTGTCTGAGAGACAGACAGAAATTAAGAAATCATCCTCCTGGGGGATGGTCACTTGCAATCCTTTCTCTTCCATTTTCCTCTCAGGCTCTTGGGCATGCATACATATGCACTCAGTGTAATTTTTTTATTGTTTAAGAGAGATTTTTTGCTATGAGGCATGTGTGTTTGCCAGAGAGACAGAGAAAAACAAAGAGAATGAAAGAGAAATCACCCCCCAGGGTAGCTGACAACATTGCAATCTCTTCTCTATTCTCCTCTTGGGATTTTGGCCATGTGCACACATGTGCCCAGAGTGTTTAAAGCCACCAGGTCCAAGACTTGAACCCTGGTTAACTATGTGGGAGTCCAGCAACATAACCATTATACCATCTGCTGGTCACAGAAAGAAACTTTTTGAAAAAGTAAAGTTTCATTAAAAAAGTTGTATTTAAGCTGAGCCTTAAATAACTGACAAAGTATCAGAGGAGCTAATATAACTTTAGGTATATAAGGAAACAATGGTTGAATAATATGCGTATAAAACCACTGAAGAACAGCTAGAAATATATAAGCTAAGGATAAAAGTACTAAATTTGTATAAAAACAAAACTCATCAAGTTTGTAAAAATGGAATATTTTTGATGATTTCACAGGCACATACATATGTTAAAACTTATCAGATTGTATTTTTTAAATGTTTTTAATTTATTTTGTTAGTCATGTCTCTGTAAAACTGTATTTTTAAAAGCACATGTCTTTCCATCTAAAAATTCAATATTTAAAATAAATGCAGTGAATGTAAAAGTACAATATAAATGAAAAAATTATCACATGTGCTTCAAAAAGACAAAGATATTGGGGCTAACAGGTGACATAGTGGTTAAGGCACTGCACTCTCTCATGGCCTACCACTGTTCCAGTCCTGGACCTGAGGGCTTGAAAATTATGCTAAGCATGTAAGCATGCATGCCCAAACTCCTGAGAGGAGAATGGAAGACAAGGGGTCGCAGTGTGGCCCCCAGGGTAAGTTTCCACCATCCAGGAAGGACACGTGAGGCTCTGGTACAATTCAATAAATGTGTGCAAAACTGTTTGCCTGGGTCATCTGGAAGGCCATGTGAGCCATGAAAAAAATGAAAGGACTTCATGCAAAATTTGGGAGTAGACATGGTGGAGCAGTAGTATGTGATGCTCTGCAAGGCTCATCCACATGGATGCACGTGTTCCCATGATCCAAGGCTGGTTGAGGCTGGTGGGGGACTGCCGTGTCAAGACTGTGTTGGGAATGCTCTTTCTTTGTCTTTATCACTCATGGAAAAAATAAATAAACTTAAAAGAAAAAATGCCAAATTAAATGCACTCTGTAAAATATTATATTTCTTCAAAATATTTCCCATGAAGTATGAGTGCAACGATTAGAACAGTGATTTTCCACAATTAGTTGATGAATTTATAGTAATACATTTTCTAACATATTTAACAGTATCATATAGCAATAGCTTCACTAAATGGACCGACTACTAACATTCCTTAATATTGAAACATATTTTTATTATTTTTTTATTAATTTTTTTTAAAGAAATTTTTGTTATAGGACACATGTGCTCGCCAAAAAGGCAGAAAGAAACAGAGAGACAGAAAGCCAGAAATGACCTCCCGGAGGGATGACCACGTCCCAATCCCTTCTCCTCCCTTCCCTTCTCAGAATCTTGGGCATACACACATATGCCCTGCATGAGGTTTAAGTCACGCAGTACTCACAGTGGTCAACTACGTGGGAGTCAAGAGGCATAACCATTGGGACCAGCAGTTAGTGCAATGACTATGTCGCTGGACTCCCATGTAGTCAACCACGGTTTGAGTACCGGACCTGGTGGTTTAAATTCACACCAGGTGCGTGTGCGTGCATGCCCAAGATCCCTAAAGGAGAATGGAGGGGAAGGGATTGCGGTGTGGCCATCCCCCCGGGAGGTGATTTCTCGCTTTCTGTCTCTCTGTCTCTCTCTGTCTTTCTGGTGAGCAGCACACGGCCTATAGCAAAAACCTCTATAAAAAAAAGAAAAAAAAAAAAAAGAGGCATAACCATTATGCCATCTGCTGGTCTTTCTTTTTTAAGTTTTTCATTGCTAGAGGGCGTATGTGCTCACTGGAGAGAGAGAGAGTAAGAGAGAAAAGGAAGAGGGAAATAAACACACAAATCAAACACCTCCCAATATATTGGAGGTCATGCTGCAAATCTTCCTTCATTTCTCCTTTTTGGCATGCACGCACACTCTCTCAGGACTCAAAACATGGTCTGCCATGTGGGGTCTGGCACTCTGTAAACAGAACATAAACACTGAGCTGTAGCGCCAGCTCCTAGAGGATCTTTCTTTCTTTTTTCTTTTTTTCTTTAAGATTTTTGCCATGGGATGCTTGCATTCTCCAGAGAGAGACAGAGGGAGGGAAAAGTGAGAAATCACCCTCCAGGGGCAATCACCTTTCCTCCCCTTCTGCCTTCAGAATTTTGGGCACTCATGCACAAGTGCCGGCCCTGATTTTCAAGCCAGCAGGTCCAAGGACTTGAACAGTGGTCAGCCATGTGGAAGTTCAGTGCCTTAACCACTAGACCACCTACTGTCTCCCGAAATGTATTTCTTAACTGATGCTGGAGTTTGCAGAGAGCTTTGGTATAGTTCAGCTCATAAGAAGTTAGTTCGATGTACAAAACAATGGATCTACATACTTACTAGAATGAAACTTGGGTTTATTCTTTTGCATTCCACAGTGACTCAAAAGAGAAACAATACTTTTTTTTTTAACTGAGAAAATGGACTATGTCCTAGCCTCTGGTATTGTGTTTCAGTTTACTAAATTGATGGATCTAATACAATAATAAAGGCTATTTTTCAACTGTCAGTATTTATTAGCAGAAGGTTTATTCCTTACTGTCATTTCATTTTACCTTTGCTGTGTACACTTCAAGCAGTGTACGATTTTCCTAGGGGGATTTTCCTTAACTCGCAGAGTGCTGATTATATCAATGGGTCTTCTTACAGATGATTTCTGTGTTCCATATGTTGTGACTTCTCCGTAAAGAATTGAAGCATTTATTTATAGGATGAATCTGAAGATATTCAAGGCTCTCCTTTATTGATGCCTTCCTTTCTGTAGTGATGTTTATATTCTAGAAGGTAGAAAGAAAAAGATGTGAGAAATGGTTACTGTAGGCAAGTTGTAAATTGAGATAAATCTTGCTTCCATGACCAGGAGGTTTTTCTTATCTAACTTCAATTCTGTGCCACTCTTCTCTTTCCTCAGAGGGATTGCTGTCTTGAATTGTCCTGAACTGTTTCTCCACTTAAAAAAGTCTCCTTACTCTTTATTCTATTATTTCATAGGTTGACTGTGAAGGAAAGTGAATTTTAATCATGATAGAAATATTTAGCTGTAGAACACCATTCTAAGTCCCTTCTCACGCATTCACTTATTTAATTCTTAAGCATCACATATAGTTTCTTTAATTTAATAGCTCCATTTAACAAGTGAGAAAATTGGGGCACCAGGTAACTTTAGGAAGTATCTCCATGACTGCGTGTACTTGAGAAGCAGAGCCGAGATTCAGATTGCCTGACTTAGAGTTCATCATGCACTACATCACCTTTCAATAAATCAGAGGCATCTAGATCAATGTATTAGTTCACTAATATTATCTTTTACACAAAACCTAATACTTTAAGGCCAAAATATAAGTTGTGGGTGTATGCGTGTGCCTGCCCAAAATCCTGAAAGGAAGATGGGATGGAGAATGGATTGCGGAGTCACCATTCTCCATGGAGGAGGGGGGTATTTTTCACTCTCTCTCTCTTTCTCCAGCAAGTGCACCTGTCCTTTAGCATAAATAAGTAAATAAGTAAATGCAATTTGATCACAAGTATAATGAATAATCCCCTTAAGTAGAACTTCAAAGTACTGTGGCAATAGGCCTGGAGAGAATTGTTTTCTTGTGTTACAAATTTCCCTTCAGCATATGTTAATAGTCACATCAATGTAAAACAGTGAATGAGGGAACTTTAAACATTCCTGGGAAAATGGAAATAAAGTAATACCTACACTTTATTTTGGAGATCATGAGAGGGTGTTATGGTTATGTCACAGGACTCCAATGTAGTAGACCACAGTTCGAGTTCTGGACCTGGTGTCTTAAAACTCATGCCAAGCGCATGTGCATGCGTGCTAAAATCCTGAGAGGAGAATAGAGAAGAAGGAATTATGACATGGCCATTCCCCCAGGGTGATTTCTCACTTTCTGTCTCTCTGTCTCTCTCTGTGCCTCTGGCCAGTACACAGACCCTATAGCAAAATTCTCTCTAAAATATACTTTATACCAAACAAAATGTGAGTGCTTATCTATTAACAGGCCTCAATGTGATTATGTATTACTACTATTTAATATTTTAATTTTTAGATCTGTTAACACTGAGGCAAACCAATACTTTTTTTATTTTCGTTTTTGCCACAGGGCATGAGGAGAGCGTCAGAAATAGTGAAACTGAGAAATCCCCCCTGGGGGGATGGCCATGTTGTAATCCCTTCTCCTCCATTCTCTTCTCAGGATTTTGGGGACATGCCCAGCTGTCTTTCTGGCTGCCATGTTCACAACTTGAAGTGGGCCATGTGGGATCCAGCGCCTTAATCACTATACCACCTACTAGCCCCAAATAGACACTCTTACTTCACTTCATGCACAATTTTAGACTGCTATTTCCTAACAGCAAATCTGGTTACACAATATCAGAAAGACAAGACATAGTAGAAAATGGTCTTTTTCTTTATGTTTTCAAAAAAATTTTTTAATTTCAAATTGATTACTAATGGGGGAAAACCGTGGCATTTCTACAGTAGCAAAATTTTTAGGTAGATTGTAGTCTTCTCGTTAGATACAGTATGGCCCTTTCCATGTCACTGAATTTGGCGTTCTTCATGGCAGCTTTCCTGCCACTGATGATTGATTTGTCCAATAACATTAGTTTTAGATAATTGTAGTTGGAAAAGAAAATTAGGTTCTTGCAGAAATAAAAAGAAACAAGGAAAGGAGCAAAAAAAAAAAAAAACTGTTTTAGGAAGAAGAGGAAGAAAGGTGGAAGGTGTAGAAAGCAAATGGCATACTACGAAAAGTTCTCTGTCAGTAGCAAAGTGACTCCTACGCAAATAATATCTGGATGATGCATTTTCAAAATGCAGATACTATCTCCCCTATAAACAAAATTACTGCTTTACAAAGAAAAATTTAACCATAGTTACTAGAACATATAATATCTGTCTATCTATGTATATATGTATAAGATGTATTTTGGATATATTAGATGATATGAGTTAGATGATCAAGTAATTTGTGATATGATCAGTCTCATAGAGAAGTCTACAATTTAATTGGGAAGAAATGGAACACTTGACATCTCTCTATCAAGTACAATAATGAATACTGTCAGCAAAGTACACCCCATTTGGAAACTAAAACCCTGTTTTATCACTTCACTACAAATACCCTAGTTTAAGCCTTCATTGTCTCTTGTTTGACTTACCCACCCCCCAGCTGCTTCCACACTTGTCTTCCTGCAATCTCTGCACTGTACTATAACTGTTATTTGGATTTCCTTCCCTGTAAAAACCCAAAGTCTGTTTAATTTTTCTCTAACATTGATCTAAATCTTTTCTCGGTTTCACAAATCTTCCTCGTCTGTGTTGTTCCAGCCTCATATGCCTCACAAGAACAACTCAGTCATGTTCTTAACTCATGGTCTCATACTATTTCTTTTCTTTTTTTTTTGGAGAGGATTTTTTGCTATAGGGCATGTGCGCTCGCCAGACAGACAGAGACAGAGAGACAGAAAGCAAGAAATCACTCCCCAGGGAGGAAGGTCACGCTGCAATCCCTTCTTCTCCATTCTCCTCTCAGGATCTTGGGAACACATGCATACTCGCCCAGCATGAGTTTTAAGCCACCAGGTCCGGGACGCGAACCACGGTCGACTATGTGGGAGCACAGAGACATAGCCATTATGCTAACCGCCGGCCCCTCTATTTTTTTTTTTTTTGAGGGGTTTTTTCTAGCTATAGGGCGGGCGTGCGCGCCAGACAGACAGAGAGAGACAGAAGGACAGAAAGCGAGAAATCACCCCCCAGGGGGGATGGCCACACTGCAATCCCTTCTCCTCCATTCTCCTCTTAGGATCTTGGGCCCGCACGCACACTAGCCCAGCGTGAATTTTAAGGCACCAGGTCCGGGATGTGAACAGTGGTCGACTACATGGGAGTCCAGCGACATACCATTATGCTAATTGCTGGTCCCATATACTTACTATTTCTTCTGCCTAAACATATGCTCGTTGTTTCTTTTAATTTGCTCTAGGGTGTGTGCAGTTATCAGAGAGAGAAAGAGAGGGAGAGAAAGAACCCTATCCAGGAGGAATGACCACGCCACTATCTCTTCTTCTCCATTCTCCTCTCAGGAGTTTGGGCACACATGCACATGCATCTGGATTATTTTTCAAGCTGCCAGGTCTAGGACCTGTATCATTCAATCGACCATGTGGGTTCCAGCTGACTTAACCTCCTACCATTTACTGGACCTAATATGTTCTTAATACAGCTGTCTAGATGACTCATTACTTCATGACACTTAGACCATCTAATCATAAATTTTCAATGAAAAGAAATAGACCAAATAGCTTACCAAAAGACAGAAAGCATACATGACAATTTTTTTTTGAGAGATTTTCGCTATAGGGCGCGTGCGCTCGCCAGACAGACAGAGAGAGACATAGAGACAGAAAGTGAGAAATCACCCCCCAGGGGGGATGGTCACGCTGCAATCCCTTCTCCTCCATTCTCCTATTGGGATCTTGGGCATGTATGCACATGTGCCTGGCGTGAGTTTTAAGCCACTGGGTCCAGGACACGGTCGACTACGTGGGAGTCCAGCGACATAGCCATTACGCTAACTGCTGGTTCCCCATACATGACAATTTATGCCACACCCTAGATTAAAGCTCTACTTTCCCTGACAATAAATAATCCACCATAGCAAACTTCATCATAGTATGTTACATGATATTTATTCTAAGATCTTTTATCATTTGAATGTATGCAGAACTATATATGCATTTTATAAATAGATTCATTTTTGTGATTACTACATGTCATTTTAATTTTGGTCTTCCAAATAGTAATATTTAATGATTGAAAGAAATAATTGAGATATTTCTAGAACAATGTATTATGAAGTTTAAAATCCACTCTATAGCAATACTTAAAAATATCACGGAGCTCATCATTATGACTGCCATCAATGATGGGAAAAATCTAAACTGCGTTTTTCCTTTTTTTTGGGAAGCCCTGATGCAAAGAATTTCTTATAATGAAGTGATACCTAAAGTACTGCATTTGCCTTTTGACACCTTTTTGTGGTTTACAGTACAACTTTCCTCGCTTTCAATTTAAGCATTGTGTATATTAGACAAGTTTTATTTAAAGCCCCAAATTATTAACAATTTAAAGTAAAAATGAAAATCAACACTGCTGCCAATTTCTGCACGACCGTAAGAGTATTTTCAGATTTATTTATTACCTCTTCTTTTTTCAGGTATTGCTCACACATAACATCAAATTTTAGCAATTCCTCAATCTTTAAAATTTTGCTCATCTGTAAGTCTAGCGGATGAGACACCGTATAGAACAGAAACATTTATCTTAGCAAATTACATTTCATATCAGGCAAACCAAAACTGACCTTCCAGCTGATATCAGAAGCCTATTTGAAATCAGCTGATTGCATCCCCGATCAAGAAAACTACGAAGTCCCCCTGCCGACCTTGCAGGGTGAGAGTTCAGCTTATCCTTGTATGTCATTAAAGTGTTCTGGTTGTGCCCTGAGTAGCATTATGTGACAATAAAAAATAATTATGAGAAGTTAGAAGTTTTGTAAATATGTTTGCATGTGAAATAGACTAAAATGTGATTTCAAAACTAGACTACAAAGGCATACATCTAGGAAATGTTTATTAGAATTAGTTTATTTAACTTTATTTAAATTTGACCAGTGAGGGACAGAGCTAGAGAGAGACACAGAGAGGAGGAAGGTGAGAACCAAGTTGTCAGGTCCAGGACTTGAACCATGGTTTGCCATATGGGAGTCCGGCTCCCTTAACCACCACATCACCTGCCAGCTCCAATATATCTAGGAATTTTATGTGAAAATCTTGACTCTCTTTATTTAAAACTTAAAAAATAACTACGTAGAATTATTCAGCAAACAGTTGGAATTTATGTGTAAGACATAGACAGCATCTCTAAGCAAAGTTATTTGAAAGACTTTCATGTTTTCATTTTTTAATAGGTACCTATTACCAGGCAGTAGGCAAAGATGATGTTAATATACAGGTCCTGGGTAAATTCACGGGAAATGGACTCAGTTACCTGTGCATCAAAAGATATTATTCATAATATATATATTTTTTTCTTAGAGATTTTTGCTATAGGGCATGTGTGTTCACCAAAGAGAAAGAGTGAGACGAAGACAGAAAGTGAGAAATAACTCCCCAGGGGAGATGGCCATGCCATAATCCTTTCTCTTTCATTTTTCTCTTGAGATTTTGGGCACACATGAAAATGCACCCAGAGTAAGTTTCAAGTCACTGGGTTTAGGCCTCCAACTGTGGTCAACCATGTGGAAGTCCAGCAATAACCATTACTTCACCTGCTGGCCTCTATAAATTTATTTTACATGAGCATCAACTTGGGCGCTTGTTTAAAAACAGGAATATCATACTTACTCTAGACCCAAAGTTTTGTTTGTGGTATAAGAAAATGTTATGCTAAAGTGTACTCTGGGTTATATTATTGTATATGGTTTTCAGATTACACATTGAGGAACATTGATTTTAAGAATACAGATAGATTTAAAAGGATTTTTTAAAAGTCCAGTGGGATTAAGCCAGTGGCATGGTGTTTGAGGTGGTTGTATTCCACATGGTTGACTGAATAGAATGAGTCCCAGACCCAGAGGCTTAAAGATCATGCTGGGTCAGTGTGTATGTGTCCAACATCCCGAAAGGAGAAACGCAGGAGAAAGGATTGCAGCATGACCATCCTCCATGAGGGTACTTTCTCACTTTCCCTCTCTCTCTCTCTCTCTCTCCCCCGGGGAAATTCACATGCCCTCTATTAAAAAAAATAAAAAATAATAAAACAAAACAACAACAATGACAATGTTGAAACCCTGAAGAACAATAGTATTTAAAATAAAAGGAAATCCAGGAAAACACAGCTGAAGAGATCCTGGACTCTGGCAACTTAATAAAAAAGTTCAAACACTGACTCTCCAAAACAGTTTCTAGTCCTCTTTCCTGCCTTCTTTTTAAGCCTCAGTTGTCATAAATATATCATATTTTATAATAAACATTATTTAATTCTAATGGTATATAGCACTCAATATTTATCTTGGGGTTCCTGAACTCTGTGAGGACAGGCATACTTTTTTTGTTCACTGCTTTATTCTGAGTTCCCAAAAGAAAATCTGTCGTAACTGAGACCCTGAGTATTTTACTGTTCAATATAAAGTAGAAGGAAAAAAGAATGCTTTGTCTAAAAAAAAATCTTTGTTTCTACACAACTATTAGCAATTGTATCCAGTTGTTATCAGAGCAAAGTTTTATATACAATGGATACTTCACAGATGAGCTAAAGAGTAGAAGACAGTAGGAAGTGAAAAGATTGATGATACTTGCGACACTAATATCAATGGCTTGCTTGTTATTATACGTATATAACTAAATAAAATTCATAAATGTTTTCAAGTATTTTAAATGTAGTTATCGTGGTAGGTTGAGTTCCAAAATAGACTCCCAATTTTTATGCCCTAATCATGTGACTATATTGAGACATGCTCATGAGGTTTCAAATGTAATTGAATTTACTAATAATTTGACTTTGTGTTATTAGAAAGGGAGATTCTTCAGATGGGCCTAATCTAGTTGCATGGAATTTAAAATAACTTTTTTTTTTTAATAGTAGAAAAGAAAGTTGGAATTAAAGAATGATGGGATGGATCTGCAACACTGTTGCTGGTTAGAAGACAGGAGGCCATGTGACAAAATGAAAACTATAGGTTAGGGTTATAAGATATAGCTGGGCAAAAATCTCTGCTATAACAATAAGAAAGGCAGATCTATTTTTAAATCACTTGTTTTTTATTTGGAGAGGTTTTTGTTACAGGGCGCATGCACTCGCCAGACAGACAGAGAGAGACATAGAGACAGAAAGCGAGAAATCACCCCCCAGGGGGGATGGCCACGCTGCAATCCCTTCTCCTCCATTCTCCTCTCGGGATCTTGGTGGTCTTCCAAATAGTAATATTTAATGATTGAAAGAAATAATTGAGATTTTTCTAGAACAATGTATTATAAAGTTTAAAATCCACTCTATAGCAATACTTAAAAATATCACGGAGCTCATCATTATGACTGCCATCAATGATGGGAAAAATCTAAACTGCGTTTTTCCTTTTTTTTGGGAAGCCCTGATGCAAAGAATTTCTTATAATGAAGTGATACCTAAAGTACTGCATTTGCCTTTTGACACCTTTTTGTGGTTTACAGTACAACTTTCCTCGCTTTCAATTTAAGCATTGTGTATATTAGACAAGTTTTATTTAAAGCCCCAAATTATTAACAATTTAAAGTAAAAATGAAAATCAACACTGCTGCCAATTTCTGCACGACCGTAAGAGTATTTTCAGATTTATTTATTACCTCTTCTTTTTTCAGGTATTGCTCACACATAACATCAAATTTTAGCAATTCCTCAATCTTTAAAATTTTGCTCATCTGTAAGTCTAGCGGATGAGACACCGTATAGAACAGAAACATTTATCTTAGCAAATTACATTTCATATCAGGCAAACCAAAACTGACCTTCCAGCTGATATCAGAAGCCTATTTGAAATCAGCTGATTGCATCCCCGATCAAGAAAACTACGAAGTCCCCCTGCCGACCTTGCAGGGTGAGAGTTCAGCTTATCCTTGTATGTCATTAAAGTGTTCTGGTTGTGCCCTGAGTAGCATTATGTGACAATAAAAAATAATTATGAGAAGTTAGAAGTTTTGTAAATATGTTTGCATGTGAAATAGACTAAAATGTGATTTCAAAACTAGACTACAAAGGCATACATCTAGGAAATGTTTATTAGAATTAGTTTATTTAACTTTATTTAAATTTGACCAGTGAGGGACAGAGCTAGAGAGAGACACAGAGAGGAGGAAGGTGAGAACCAAGTTGTCAGGTCCAGGACTTGAACCATGGTTTGCCATATGGGAGTCCGGCTCCCTTAACCACCACATCACCTGCCAGCTCCAATATATCTAGGAATTTTATGTGAAAATCTTGACTCTCTTTATTTAAAACTTAAAAAATAACTACGTAGAATTATTCAGCAAACAGTTGGAATTTATGTGTAAGACATAGACAGCATCTCTAAGCAAAGTTATTTGAAAGACTTTCATGTTTTCATTTTTTAATAGGTACCTATTACCAGGCAGTAGGCAAAGATGATGTTAATATACAGGTCCTGGGTAAATTCACGGGAAATGGACTCAGTTACCTGTGCATCAAAAGATATTATTCATAATATATATATTTTTTTCTTAGAGATTTTTGCTATAGGGCATGTGTGTTCACCAAAGAGAAAGAGTGAGACGAAGACAGAAAGTGAGAAATAACTCCCCAGGGGAGATGGCCATGCCATAATCCTTTCTCTTTCATTTTTCTCTTGAGATTTTGGGCACACATGAAAATGCACCCAGAGTAAGTTTCAAGTCACTGGGTTTAGGCCTCCAACTGTGGTCAACCATGTGGAAGTCCAGCAATAACCATTACTTCACCTGCTGGCCTCTATAAATTTATTTTACATGAGCATCAACTTGGGAGCTTGTTTAAAAACAGGAATATCATACTTACTCTAGACCCAAAGTTTTGTTTGTGGTATAAGAAAATGTTATGCTAAAGTGTACTCTGGGTTATATTATTGTATATGGTTTTCAGATTACACATTGAGGAACATTGATTTTAAGAATACAGATAGATTTAAAAGGATTTTTTAAAAGTCCAGTGGGATTAAGCCAGTGGCATGGTGTTTGAGGTGGTTGTATTCCACATGGTTGACTGAATAGAATGAGTCCCAGACCCAGAGGCTTAAAGATCATGCTGGGTCAGTGTGTATTGGTCCAACATCCCGAAAGGAGAAACGCAGGAGAAAGGATTGCAGCATGACCATCCTCCATGAGGGTACTTTCTCACTTTCCCTCTCTCTCTCTCTCTCTCTCCCCCGGGGAAATTCACATGCCCTCTATTAAAAAAAATAAAAAATAATAAAACAAAACAACAACAATGACAATGTTGAAACCCTGAAGAACAATAGTATTTAAAATAAAAGGAAATCCAGGAAAACACAGCTGAAGAGATCCTGGACTCTGGCAACTTAATAAAAAAGTTCAAACACTGACTCTCCAAAACAGTTTCTAGTCCTCTTTCCTGCCTTCTTTTTAAGCCTCAGTTGTCATAAATATATCATATTTTATAATAAACATTATTTAATTCTAATGGTATATAGCACTCAATATTTATCTTGGGGTTCCTGAACTCTGTGAGGACAGGCATACTTTTTTTGTTCACTGCTTTATTCTGAGTTCCCAAAAGAAAATCTGTCGTAACTGAGACCCTGAGTATTTTACTGTTCAATATAAAGTAGAAGGAAAAAAGAATGCTTTGTCTAAAAAAAAATCTTTGTTTCTACACAACTATTAGCAATTGTATCCAGTTGTTATCAGAGCAAAGTTTTATATACAATGGATACTTCACAGATGAGCTAAAGAGTAGAAGACAGTAGGAAGTGAAAAGATTGATGATACTTGCGACACTAATATCAATGGCTTGCTTGTTATTATACGTATATAACTAAATAAAATTCATAAATGTTTTCAAGTATTTTAAATGTAGTTATCGTGGTAGGTTGAGTTCCAAAATAGACTCCCAATTTTTATGCCCTAATCATGTGACTATATTGAGACATGCTCATGAGGTTTCAAATGTAATTGAATTTACTAATAATTTGACTTTGTGTTATTAGAAAGGGAGATTCTTCAGATGGGCCTAATCTAGTTGCATGGAATTTAAAATAACTTTTTTTTTTTAATAGTAGAAAAGAAAGTTGGAATTAAAGAATGATGGGATGGATCTGCAACACTGTTGCTGGTTAGAAGACAGGAGGCCATGTGACAAAATGAAAACTATAGGTTAGGGTTATAAGATATAGCTGGGCAAAAATCTCTGCTATAACAATAAGAAAGGCAGATCTATTTTTAAATCACTTGTTTTTTATTTGGAGAGGTTTTTGTTACAGGGCGCATGCACTCGCCAGACAGACAGAGAGAGACATAGAGACAGAAAGCGAGAAATCACCCCCCAGGGGGGATGGCCACGCTGCAATCCCTTCTCCTCCATTCTCCTCTCGGGATCTTGGACACACATGCACACACGCCTGGCGTGAGTTTTAAGTCACCCGGTCGGGGACTTGAACCGCTTTCGACTACGTGGAAGTCCAGCGACATAGCCATTACACTAACTGCTGGTCCCTTAAATCACCTTTTTAAAAGCAGTGAAGATTCTTGGAAACAATAAAGAAAAATTAACCTAAAATATTCCATAAATCTGTGGATTTGAGAGCCTCCTAACTATATTCAGACTTTTTTTTTTTTTACTAGAGGCATTTATAATTTGTAGAGTTGCATAGAGGATGTACATATAAATTATAAAAAAGAAATAAAAAAAGTTTGTATTGGTTTAATAGGATTAATAAGTTGGTAATTGAAGTAACACAAATAGATGACTGACGACACAGGATACTGCAGAAAAAAAAAATTCTAAAAGTCAGAATGAAATCACAATCAGGACCAGCAGATGGTATAATGATTACATCACTGTACTCGCATGTAGTCGACTGCAGTTCAAGTCTTGGACTCCGTAGCTTAAAGCTCATGGTGGATACGTGTGCGTGCATCCCAAAAATCTTGAGAGAAAAATGGAGGAAAAGGGACTGCAATGTGACCAACCCCCGGGGGTGATTTCTCCCTTTCTTTCTCTGTCTCTCTGGCAAGTGCATGAGTCCTATAGCAAACATCTTTCAAACAAACAAAAAAAAAAAAAAAAAGAAGAAGAAAGAAATAATAAATTTCTCTCAACTTTATGATACTTAAGAAGCCAAGACTTCACAGAGGAGATCTGCTTCAGATAAACTGTTGAAAATGAAATAAACAGATGGAAAGCTAATAACATTTACCCCCAAATTCTAATTGAAAATAAAGAGAAAAAAATTGACATTTTCAATGGAAAATAAAATTTGATATCTGAAGTTAAGAACAATGGATTGCCATAAGCAGATGGACACATCCCCAAAAAAGCTTAAGTTATCAAGGAGAAAATCAACAAAAAAGTACTCACAGTGAAGCAACAAAAAGAGAAATGATTGGATAGAAATCATATTCAAGGAAATAATGGCCAAAAGTTTTCTAACAATGATGACACTCACGGGTATGAGAAATGTAATTATACCATAAGCATAATATACAAAAATAAAGCTCACAAGGTACATCAGAGTAAAACTGCTGCAAAGTAAGGAATAAAAAAGTTATTCATAAAAATCAGCAAGAAGAAAGATATCCTTCCTTCACAGAATAACCATAAGAATGACAGGTGTCTTCTCAACACTAATGATGGAATCCAGGAGGCAGTGGAATGACATCTTTGTATTTCCACGGGAAAAGTGCTGCCAACCTAGGATTCTATAACAAATGAGTATCTTCAAAAAAAAAAAAAAAGTGAAAGAAAGATGTTTGCAGAGTAAGTCTGAGGGAAGTTGTCATAATAAGGCGAAGTTGAAATAAAAAGCATAAAGCAGGTTCTTTAGGCAAAAAAAATTGACCCAAAATGTGCACAGAGAAATTTTGAATGAAATTAAAATATATAAAAAACTCAGTAGATCTATTAATATAAACAATTGCTTATTGAACAAAATAACTATATAAATGCCTAGTAAAGTTTAAATTATATGTAAAGACAGTATGACAACAATAATGTAAAGAAAAATGATTTTCTTAAAAATTGTAAGTTCTAGCAGGAAAGGAAAAGTAGAAAATAATAATTTTATCAAACTATAACTAGACAAATATTCATAATGTATTACTGATGGAGACATACTTAAAAATTAAAATAATGTACAAATCATAGGTTTATTATATGAAAATGGAACAATAAAAACTTGTTAAAGCAAAAAGACAAAACTAAAAACATACTTCTAAAGATCGTAGAAATGGCACATAATTCTTCAGATTCCAGAAAGCATCTGCTCAGACACCCCTACTATGTATGCACAAAATCTAAAACATTTGACAAAAATCTACAAGAACAGCAGTGAATTTAGGAAGTATACAGAATAATAGTAAAAATACATACATTTATGGCACTTATATGTTGATATAATCCTAATGTCTGAGTCCTAGCCCCATTTCCCCCCACTTCCTACCCCGGAATTTACATGTTGAAACTGTAAGTTCCCCAAGGTAACTGTATTAGGAGGTAGGATGCTTAGCAGGAAATTGGTTCATGAGAGAAGTGCCCTTATGATTAGGTCATGAAGATTTGTACCCTTTTAAAAGAGAACCCCAGGGACCAGCAGTTAGAGTAATGGCTATGTCACTGGACTCCCATGTAGTTGACAGTGGCTTGCGTCCTGGACCCAGTGGCTTAAAACTCTCGCCGGGCGTGTGCGCATGCGTGCCCAAGATCTTGAGCGGAGAACAGAGGAGAAGGGATTGCAGCGTGGTCATCCACCCTGGGGGGTGATTTCTCACTTTCTGTCTCTGTCTGTCTGGCAAGTGCACGTGCCTTATAGCAAAAACCTCTCCAAGTAAATAAATAAATAAAAGAGACCTCCAAACACATCCTTCTCACCTATATTTTTATAGGACCCAGAACAGATTAAGATACACACACACACACACACACACACACACACACACATATATATAGAGAGAGATAGAGAGATAGATATTCTGGGTAGGTGGTGAAATGGTTACATCACTGGATGCCCACATGCCTGAGTCCTAGACCTGGTGGCTTAAAACTCATGCTGGGCACGTGTGTGTGTGCCCAAGATTCTGGAAGGATAACAAAAGAGAAGGGATTGCAGCATGTCCATCCCTACTGGGGGGTGAATTCTCACTTTCTGTCTCTCTGTCTCTCTGGTGAGTGCACATGTGCTGTAACAAAAAATCTCTCTCTCTCAAAAACAAGATATATATGTATTTATATATATTTGTGTGTGTGTGTGTGTGGAGTAAATTTAATATAATAAGCCTTAGATCTGTATAATAAAATTATAAAACACTGGCAAGGTAATTAAAAAATATCTAAATAGGGACCAACAGTTGGCATAATTGTTACGTTGCTGGATTTCCATGCAGTTGACTGCGGTTTGAGTCCCAGACCCCGTGGCTTAAACTCACACCAGGCATGTGTGTGTGTGTGCCTGAGATCCCAAGAGGAGAATGGAGAAGAAAGAATTACAGTATGGCCATCCCCCAGGGGGTGATGTCTCACTTTCTGTCTCTGTCTCTCTCTGTCTTTCTGGCAAGTGCATGCACCCTGTAGCAAAAACCTCTAAAAAAAACCCTAAATAAAATAAAGGAATTTTATTAAGATAATAAAATGGAAAACTTAATATTCTTTTTTTTTTTTTCCTAAAGGGCACATGCTCTCACCACAAAGATAGAAAGAGAGAGAGAGGCAGAGAGAGAGAGAGAGAGACAGAAAGCGAGAAATCACCGCCCCCAGGGAGGATGACCACGCAGCAATCCCTTCTCTTCCATTCCTCCATTCTCCTCCTGGGATCTTGGGCATGCACACACGTGCCTGTCGTGAGTTTAAGTCACAGAGTCTGGAATTCGAGCCTGGTCAACTACATGGGAGTCCAACAACGTAGTCATTATGCTATCTGCTGGTCCCAAGCTCAATATTTTTTTTTTGAAGAGGTTTTTGCTACAGGGCGTGTGCGCTTGCCAGACAGACAGAGAGAGAGAGAGAGAGAGAGAAAGCGAGAAATCACCCCCCAGGGGCGATGGCCACGCCGCAATCCCTTCTCCTCCATTCTCCTCTCGGGATATTGGGCACGCACGCACACGCGCCTGGCATGAGTTTAAGCACCGGGTCTGGGACTCGAACTACGGTCGACTACGTGGGAGTACAGCAACATAGCCATTACGCTAACTGCTGGTTCCTCAAGCTTAATATTTTTAAGATGTCAGTTCAAGTTGTTCTATAGATTGAAACAACCCTAATCAAATCTAAGCTCATATTTTTCTGAAAATTATGAAATGATACTAAAATTTACATGAAAAATGAAAAGTATATAGGATATTCAAAGTGATTCTGAAAAAAATTCAAATTTTATTAATTTAAACATTTACTATAAACTGATAATAACCAAGATATTATGGTTTTGTTTAAAGATAAACACATACTGAGGAACTTCAAAAAGCTCCTGAAAAAATGAAATTAAGGGAACCAGCAGTTAGCGTAATGGCTATGTCGCTGGACTCCCACGTAGTCGACCGCGGTTCACGTCCTGGACCCGGTGGCTTAAAACTCACGCCG
This sequence comes from Tupaia belangeri chinensis, assembly GCF_000334495.1. Lineage (NCBI taxonomy): Eukaryota > Metazoa > Chordata > Mammalia > Scandentia > Tupaiidae > Tupaia > Tupaia belangeri. Next base: position 1,248,701 of record NW_006159750.1, read on the forward strand.
GGCGCGTGTGCGTGCGTGCCCAAGATCCTGGGAGGAGAATGGAGGAGAAGGGATTGCGGCGTGACCATCCCCCCTGGGGGGGTGATTTCTCGCTTTCTGTCTCTATGTCTCTCTCTGTCTGTCTGGCGAGCACACGCGCCCTACAGTGAAAATCTCTCCAAAAAAAAAAAAAAAAGAAATTAAAATAAATGTTTATTTTGATGTAAAAAGAAATTTAAATTCATGTATAATTTTTCATAATAACCATTCTCCATGAAATTTTTGAAGACCCTTCAAAAAACAGAGTAGGAAGTAAACCACAAACTAATGGTGAATTAATGTTCAAACATGATGTCAATGTAATTTAACCATGAGGATAATATGTTTAACAAATGGTACTTGAACAATTCAGTATCTCTAAGAGAAAAAACTTTCTGTCCCTTTACTTCACTATGGATTTTCAAAATTAACTGAAATGAATGTAAAAGCTAAAATTTAAAATTGCAAGAAATGTAAAATCAAGTCATTATGATCTTTCGTGACAGATTATTTTAGAACTCCAAATCAGGCCCCGTGATTGTGGTACATACTGCTGAGATGCTGTGCTTTGCAGGCTGGGACCATATGAAAGACCCAAGTTTCATTCCCAGTACAACCTAAAGCCCAGGCATGTTTTGTACATCTACAGGCCAAGCAATTCAGGAAGCAGAGGTTCAGGAGGTTGAGGCTTGCCTGGGCATCACAGGGAGAGTCTTTCTGAAAGTGCTGGGCATGATGGCATGCCTGTAGTCCCAGTTAAAAAGCTGAAGCAGGAGAAGCATGACACAATAGGACTTTATCTTTTCTTTTTTAAAAGAAATTTTTGCCTTGGGGTATGTGTGCTGGCTGGAGAGAGAGAAACAGACACAGTGAAAGAGAAAGTGAGAAATTATACCACCACCCCCCGCCGCCCAGGGGAATGGCCACATTGCAATCCTTTCTCATCCATTCTTCTCTCAGAGTCTTGGACACACACAAACACACACACACAAACACACACACACACACACACACACACACACACACACACATGTGCAGCATGAGCTTTAAGACACTGTATCTAGGAGTCGAACCGTGGTTGGCCATCTGGGAGTCCAGTAACGTAATCACTATGCCACCTGCTGGTCCCATGACCCTGTCTTAAAAAGTGCAGTGTTTGAGCTCTGTGCAAGGAAAGCAGGATTGCATATGGCCAGTGTTTGAGGCCCCAGCCAGCAGCCTGAAAAACATGTGGGGCATGTGCACATGCTCATGAAAAGTAAGTACCCTGCTGTAGGGTACTTTCTCTCTCTCTCTGTCCTCTCTCTCTTTCTCTCTCTTCCATACATGCACAAGGGCCTTATGGCATTATATAAAGTAATCAAATATCTTAAAAGAAATTCAAGATGATATATATAAAAGAAACCCCACTGATAGCAACATGAAAACATATGCAAGTTGGGACCAGCAGGTAGTGTTGGTGGTTAGGGTGCTGGACTCCTATGTGGCTGACCCTGGTTTGAGTCCTGGACCTGGTGGCTTGCTTTCTCACTTTCCTTCTCTTTCTCCATTCTCTCTCTCTGTGTCTTTCTGGTCAAATTGAAAAATGATAAATAAATAAATATTTTTAAAAAAACATGAAAGTATAAAACTCACTGAAAAATGTATGGTAAAACAGAGTTATCAAATACTGTAAGGTGGCAAATAAATCTCATATATTTTTAATATAAAAGTTAAAAAATGAAACTAGTAAAATAATAAAAAAAGTAAATTTTGATTCAAAAATATATAGAAAGAGTAAAAAATGTAATTTTTAGATTAAAAATTATCAGCTTTAAATAAACTGTTACAATTATAAGATATTTTATGTAAGCATTGTGGTAACCACAAAGGAAAAGCCTACAGTAGATGCATAAAATGCATAAAGCAAGAAATTAAATATACCACTATAGAAAAATCATCTAATCACAAAGGAGGACAGTCAGAAAGGAAAAATGGATCTATAAAATAGTCAAAACACAATTTAAAAATGAAATAATAAATCTTCCTTAATTGTTACTTTGAATATAAATGGATTAAATTCTCCAATCAACCAATCTGTAGCAAATTAATGGATAAATAAATAAATAAATATAACCATATACTGACTATTAGAGACTAACTTTACCTTCAAATACACAAACAGATTGAAAATAAAAAGATGAAAACAAATTCCATGAAAATGAAATCTGAAAGGGAACAAAGGCAGCTATACTAATATTAAATAAAATAGTCTTAAAGTTAAAAACTGTAAAATGAGACAAAGAAGGTCATTATATAATGATAAAGGAATCAATGTATCAAGAGAATATAATAATTTTAAATATATATGCACACAACACCAGAGTACCTAAATACATAAAGCAAATATTAATAGATGTCTACAGAGAAATAAACTGGAATATAATAATACTAGAAAATCTCATTACCAGATTTTCATCAATGGACAGATAATCTGCACAGAATAAGAGCAAGGGAATATTGAATTTAAATTACACTATGGATCAAATGGAACTAACAGATACATATACAACATTCCATCCAACTGCAGCCAAATCTAATTTCTTCTCAACCCCAAAGAGAACATTGTCCAGAGAAAATGATATGCTAAGCTACAAAGCAATTCTTGACAAATTTAAGAATAATATAGAGCAAACCGACTGGAGGCATCATGTTCATCTTTGGGGCCAGCAGATGGCATAATGGTTTTGTCGTTGGACTCCCACGTAGTAGAACATGATTCCAGTCCTGGATCCAGTGGCTTGAAACTCATTTCAATTGCATGTGTGTGTGTGTGTGTGCCAAATCCCAAGAGAAGAATGGAAGAGAAGGGATTGCAGCATGCCTGTTGCCCATGGGGATGATTTCTTGCTTTCTGTCTCTCTGTTTCTCTGGCTACTACATGTGCCCTATCACACTCTCGCTCTTAAAAAATTTAAAAAAAATAATAATATCAAGAAAATTTTTCAACCACAATAGTCTGATACTAGGTATCAATAAAAAAATGATTTCTTTTTGTTATAGGGCGGGCGCGTGCACTCACCAGCCAGACAGAGAGAGACAGAGAGATAGAAATCGAGAAATCACCCCCCAGGGGGAATGGCCATGCCGCAATCCCTTCTCCTCCATTCTCCTCTCGGGATCTTGGGCACGCACGCACACGCGCCCAGCGTGAATTTAAGCCATGGGGTCTGGGACCCAAACCGCGGTCGACTACGTGGGAGTCCAGCAACATAATCATTACACTAACTGCTGGTCCCAAAAAATGAATTTCAAGAAATGTACAAGTATGTGGAAATTAAGCATGTTCTCTATACTTTTTATTCCATTTTTCCTCAGACATGCACATTTGTGCCTGCACACACACATACTGTTTTAAATGTATTTAAATATTGGAACCATTAGAAATCTAAAGTTCTATAAAGTCACTTGTAAACCAAAAGATCCACAAACTTCATAGTTACTCTTAAGAAATGTGGCAGAAGAATAATTGGCCTCCAAAGAAGTTCATTTCCAAACTCCACAGGTGTGAGTACAGTATGTTACATAACAACAAAGATTAATGCTTTAGATGGAATTAAACTTGCTAGTACCATGATCGTTTAATAACTGAAAGAGTAAGTCAGAGTCAGAGTGACTTGAAGATATTACATTGCTGTCTTTGAAGTAGGGACCAGGAGGCAAGAAAGGAAGTTACTTTCAGAAGTTGGAAAAGGAAAGGAGCAGTCTGTCTTAAGCCTCCAGAAAGAAGTTTCCTGTCAACATCTTGATTTTAGCCCAGCAAATCCTGTTTTAGACTTTGAACTTACAGAACTGTACAATAATATATTAATATTATTTAAGGTACTAAATTTGTGTAGCACTAATAGGAAATGAATAGGTAACTTCCTATTAAAAACTACGTAACATTTGAATTTGAAACTTCATTTCACTGGGCTTTCCCTTCTCACATACATATTTCTTACATGTAAGGTAGCTCCCCTGGAGGAGAAAGTTCACAATTCATAACATTTTAGTTAACTCCTTACGGAAATATCTGGAACAATCTAGCTTTCCCTTCTCACATACATATTTCTTACATGTAAGGTAGCTCCCCTGGAGGAGAAAGTTCACAACTCATAACATTTTAGTTAACTCCTTACAGAAATATCTGGAACAATCTAAAGAATAGTGGTTTTCTATGGTATGTGATTTGTAAAAGGGAACATTGTCCTAGTATTCAGAAATAGCTGAGTTGGTTTGCTTGATGAGAAAAATTTTTTAAAAATTAAAAAAAAAGAAATTCCTTTTGGATTTAGAAATTGGTATAGAAATTGGTACTGGTAATTGATGGACTGAAATAAGTATTAGTTATAACAAAAACCCTTCTAGAAATATAACTAAGAATAAATATTTATGTGAATAGGGTGTACCATTCGGTGAATGTTTCATACTCTAAACAAGTGCCCCCAAATTATTCAAAGGTTGTAAAATTATTCAATATAATTAGACTGCAGTACAAATTTTTGAATACTTTGGGTGTTATATGTAAGTAGGTGGGTAAAATGTAGCCAAAATGAAAAGTCCTGTGGAGGGGGGTTCAGTAGGTGGCATAGTAGTTATGATGCGGGACTCTTCATGTGGTTGATGGTGATTCAAGTCCTGGATTTGGCAGCTTGAAACTCATGCTGGATGCATATTCATGCATGCACAGAATTCCAGGAGTGTAGAGGAGAAGATACTGCAAAGTGGCCATCCTCCATGGCATGGGGGTGATTTCTCACTTCTTGTCTCTGTCTCTCTGAGCTACAACCCCCTATAGCAAAATCTTTCTCAAAAAAAAAAAAAAAAAAGAAAAAGAAAAAAATGTCCTGTAGACTACAGAATCTATCCAATTGGAAAAGGAAGATACAGAGATCACTGCTGGAAAACAGTCAGTTCTTTTCCAGCAACTCTAGAAAGTGCTGCATGTGCTGGAGGGGCATTAGTAAGTAACTATTGCCTATTGCCATAGTCAGCCTAAACAAGAAGTCAAACATGTAAGAAGAGCTAAACTTGTAGATTCTAGAAAAATCACATGAATAATAAAGTTTGCTCTTATGGTCTGGAAAAAAGTGGAAGATAATGTTTCAAACTGAAATATCCTACTCTAGAATGCATAATTTTATAGAGGAAGAAGAATTATTAATATGTAGCAGTAATAAAATATATCTAGAGGAAAATGGCTTATTTAGTTCCACGTTACGATACGTTTTAGCGTCCTAGTAGTATATGAAGAAGTGCAATCTGCCTGAAAGTTACAATGTCCAGATGTGACCTTCACAAATTTAATTTCTTTTATTCTTCTGAGGAACTGTCTTAAATTTTTAACTGCCCTACTTGTCAGCACCACCTGTTTTACTCCATTAGGCCCTACCTGGTTTATTTCACTGATCAACCTGGGAAATCTAGAGTCCTGTTGATTGAAATAGATTCCTGCTTCTTTCCTAAGAAGAATGACGAGATATCTGAACAGTAGAAAAGATTAGCCAATTATAGCACAGCACTGAGAAATCACGTGTATCAGTTTCATTAAAATAAATGACAAATATATGAACAGACTATTTATAGAAAAAAATAAAAAGAAACACATATGAAGACTACAGGCTGGAAACCTGAAATACAAAGATGAGTTGAAACACCTTCTAAATGGGACGAATATGGCAGACCTGAGAAGGAATAGGTGTTTAAATGAAAATTCATGCAAAGTGGAACCATAATCCTGGACCATAAGGTTAATTAGGGCTTCATTATAATGTAATGTGTTTTAGTCTGGAACAAACTAAAATGGAGTGATGTATCTAATGCCTTAGAAAATGGTTATTATTGAACTTAATTATCTTACCACTTTTATGTTATTGCTGAGTCAGATAGAAACTGACCCCATCTTTTGCTTATCTTTGAAAATTAAGAAATATAACATTTTACTATGTCTTTATTGCTAATGTTTGTGCAATTTCTGTTTCCAAAATTCATAGGAAGAAGGGAGCAGAAGAAGGCTAAACAAGGTGGGATTGAGAAAAGACTTTCTCCAGGTGACTTTTTTTTTTTAACTGAGAACCAAATGAGTTCAAAATTTATTTTTCTTTCACAGGCTAATTGATACAAGAATTCAAATATAGAAAGCGTGAAACATGAGTTATTCAATAAGATATTTATGTTTTGCTCTAGAGATGGAGAAGATTCATTCTTGATATGTATTTTTGGTAATTGGAGGAATCCTAAGTCTCAGTGACTCAAATGGAAAAAATAAATTACAGTTAGGTACTGTAAGTATTAATTATCTCACTAAAAAAGGTGAAAGCTCGTGAACTGGATCCCAGAGAAGTATTGACTAATGAGGTTGCATTCATGAAATTTAAGTTTGCATGAAAACTTTTCTGTCTGCTTTTAGTAATAGGAAAATGATTTTAAAAAGAAGTATAACTAAGTGGAGTGCTAAGAAATCAGACTTTATGTGATCTATTAAATAATATAACCTTTTTTAAAAAATTTTGTCAGAGAAAGTGGGTACTTGCCAGTGAGAGACAGAAAAAGGGAGAAAGCATTCCCCATGAGAATGGCCAAGTCACAGTCCCTTCTTCTCCATTTCTCCCTCCTTTTTGGATTTTGGGGATGCACGCACACACACCTTCATGTTTAAGCCTCTAGGTCTGGGACTCAAACCACACAGTTGGCCATGTGGGATCCAGCCATCCCAACCACAATGCTACCTACTGAGCCAATAGAATCTTTTGTACTAAGTAAAAATGGAGAGTTCTATCCTTTTTTAAAATTTTTTCCTTTCTTTCTTTATTTTTTTCTTAGGTATAGCAAACTGGGGAGTTTATTGAAGAAGAGGGAAAGAAAAACACAGCTCCCAAGAAGAGAGAGGTCCCAGAAAATGAGTTACCAAAGAACTGTGGTGAGGGTTTTTATTTGGGTTAGGAAGGACTTTGTCCAGACTTGTTCTAGGTGGAGCTTATGCATGAATTCTCCAAGATGCTAAACAAGCTCTCCCTTCCTCAACCTTGGAGGAACTAAGAAAATTGAGAAATATTCAGCTTTGGCATGTGAAATGAGAGTAAAAACTTCTCCAAAAAATGAAAAGAAAGAAAACATTGCTAGTTAACCTTATCACTGAAAAGTCTTTTGTTTTCCTTGTTATAGCCTGTGACTAATAAACATAGAGGCTCTCTTTTATTTATGTTATGAGCCTGTAGAGCACTGGTCATACTCTCTTTGCTGACTCTGATAGGTTGAATTATGAGCCTTTCCCATGAAGTCCTGAGCCCCAGATCTTGTGAATATGACCTTATCGGGAAACAGGGTCTTTACCAAAACAGTAAAATTAAGATAAGGTCATACTGTATAAGGGTGGATCTTCATCCAGTGACTGGTACCCTTATAGAAGGCCAAAGTGGATACAAAGAGCACAGGTGACAATGGAGGCAGAGATTAGATTATGCTGCCAAAGTCCAAAGAATCCCAATGTGTGTGTGTGTGTTTTTCTTTTTTTTTTTTTTTTTGGCAACCACCAGATCTGGGACAGAGTCTCCTTCTAAGTGCTCAAGAAAGGGCCAATGTTGCCAACACTTTTGATTTCTGACTTCTGGCCTCCTGAGAGAATACTTTGCTTTGGTTGTAAGACTTAAGTTTATAGTGGATTGTCACAGCAGGTCTTCAGAATAGACTCTCTTCAGCTTTCACAGATCTACAGACTTAATTTTTTCTAACTTTCCTTCTTTGTTCCAAAAGTGAGAGAGGCAGAGACAGAAAGACAGCACTCCCAACAAGGTCTTAACTCTATAATCCACCCCCAGCTTCAGTCAGCTCACAAGCACAGGCACAGACATGAGCAACACAATCAGGAAGAGCTCTAGAATCTAGAACAGTTTCACGTGGGTCGGCCTTGTAGAACGTTGCGTCACCACTGCACCATCAACTGATCTTTAATCACACCATCTGGTCTTTAATCAGTGTCTGGGTCGTCTCTACTGTCTTCTGTGATAGCATAATATTTCCCTCCTCTGAGGGTCCCCAAGCAGAGCTGTGCACTAGCGCCTCTCTTTTTATGCCAAAAAATAAAGGGCTGCCGAGACTGCATTCAGCGCTGGTGCTGAGGTTCTGCTCAGAAGTGACTTCCCAGAACAATCATTGAGAGATTCAGAGCAAAATCCTGCTCTTATTATCCTGCTCATTGAGAAAGAATAAAGTAGCAATGTGCATATATAATTGCTTCATTCTCTCACTTTTCTCAGTTTCTTCCATCTCCCAATTTAGCAAGTTCATTAAATAATTTCACCATGTTCTTGTTTAATAGATTTTGTGCATAAATCAAAAAAGGAAGGAAAATAACTGAAAGAGGAAAGACAAATTGCTGCTTAGATCAGATCAGTTTTTAAAACTGATTCTAGAAGGCGACCGGTGGTATGGTGGTTGAGGTAACTGGATCCCACTTGGCTGCTTGTGTGGGCAGAGTCCTAGACCCTGAGACTTGAGAAACACACCAGGTATGTGTGCATGAGTGCCTAAATACTGAAGGGAGGAAAAAATAGAGGAGAAGAGATTGCAAAGTTGTCTTTCCCCATAGGAAGAGCTTTCTGACATTCTCTGACTCTATCTCACAAATGGACATACCCTCTGGAGAATTAAAAAAAAAAAAATACAGAAATTAAAAAATATTTTTTCTATTATTAAAATCATCCAAACTAATTATATAGTGCCTTTTAGTAACTTTTTTGATAACCCACATAAAATGTTATTTTAATAATTCATCTATCAATAATGTTTGAACTTCTATCACTTATGGTTCCTTTATTTCTGAATTATTATTACAAAATATTTTGTGAAAAACAATTATGCCTGATTCAATTTACTTGGACCATATAGTTTATTAGAGTGTTACAGAAAACATCTTTAATGCTGAAATCACAATGAGTACATTTACCTTTGGAATAAAGATTTAAACCATTCTTTTTTTTTTCTTTTTCTTTTTCTTAATTGCCAGAAAACTTCTGCACTCACCAGAGACAGAGAAACAAAGATAGAGGGAAATAACACACCCCAATGGGGTGTAGTCACAACATAATCTCTTTTTCTTCATTTACCCATCCTGTCAGGATTTTGGGCAAGCATGGACACATGCCCCATGTTTTCCAAATCATCAGGGCTGCAGTTGGTCATACGGAGAGCACCCAAAGAAGATGATAGAAAAGTGTTTCCAGATTATAGAAACTTTATTTTTTCACTCAAGAATGTCTTTTAGGCTAAAGTTTTCTTTCTATTCTCGGTCAATCTAGCCCTGTCTATCTCAGGAGGACTTCATGGGGGTTAATTGATCTTCACAGAGCCTCTTAAACACTGAAAGCATGGTGCAATGGATTGGGATTGCAATTAGAACTAAAGTGACTTTTACTTTAGGTTTCTTCCATGCAGGTAGTCCAACCACCTTTGTCTCTTAAATATCAACTTGGTAAAACTAAATTAAGATCAACACATTGGACAATATCTCTGACTTATCTCATGTGGACATAAAATTGAGACTCAACTGTTTTCAATGGGGTTATCCTTTTAACAATTCACTTGAGTATATTTAGGAGATACTTTTATATTCCACACAAAATGACCTTTTGAAGAAAGCATTCAACATGCTGAGTGAATGTCCCTTTTGTTAATAGAGATCAAGCCGCTAAATAATGCAATTGACCTGAAAAAATGACTCCGCACTGTCTAGAAATAGCCTTCCAATTTGTTTCTCAAAGAAACACATCTAATTTTATTTGAGAACCTATTATTTAGCACTTTTCCATATATGAAACTTCAGATTATATTTAAGATCAAATAGTTTACACTTTGGGGTATATTAAGGTTTGAGACCGGTGACATTATAATTTTATGTAAACTTTATGTGAACAGTAAAAATTACTTGAACCATCAATGACTTTAGACCTAAATTTGATTACTTTAGTCAAGCTGAAAAATTATCTTAAAGTCAGCTCTTTAAAATCTCTTTACAGATCATGTTCAGACCTTGCCATAACTAATTTGTTTTCATTATGTAGGCTTAGTCACAGACTACTCCAATTATATCCATTTATTTTTCAGAGTAGACATATAGCCAATAAGACAAGACAGTTGAATAACTTGCTTTGGAAAATGTAGAAAAATCACCTAGCCATATCAAGTGAGAACACATAGTAAATGAATAAGTGGTAATTAAGATTATTAAAAATCTGAGACTACCACTGATCCTAATACTTGATGTTCAATAAAAAAATGTTCAGTGGTTGCAGAAGTCGGGTCATTATCACGTCACACGGTTAATGTCTTGCCCTAAGTCTCATATATCAACTAGTCTATCATTGTGCTTTTCCTCACACTGCAGAGTTTATGCCATGTAAATGCATTTGCTGAAAAATAAATTGATGTTAGAAAATATGAGTAAATTAAGCACGTAAGAATTTTGAAGGAGTTTCTATGATGAACAGTTATTGGAAGAAATTATCTTTCGTATGGATGCATTATTTTTGTCTCAGCTGCATGTATTTACTACTTAAAGCATAACTGTTAATAGAAAATGTTTGTAACCAATAAATCATGTGATTATAAACATGTTGAAAGAATGAGAGAGAGGTATGTCTTGCTCAGTTTTGAGGTGAAAGGAAATATAGGTAATAATTCATGTTTCAAGGTGTAAATTAAAACAATAAAGTAGAACTTTCTAAATATCAAAGGATAGTCTTAGGGTCAATGAAAATAATATGTAATTTATAACTTGGATCCCAGTAGCCAACCGAGTATATTTGAGATGTCTACATTAGTATGTGGTTTTCGTTTTGTGTAACATTAAGTAATGGAAAATTCAATAAAAAATAAAATGTGACTGGAGTAACAGTTTGACATTAGCTAAAAAAGAATTCACATTACCTGATGTCATGTGTTTTTGTACTGTCTTTTCAATTACACTGATTTATTGGTTCCATTTACAGATTCCTTTGATACTAATGTCATACTTTTACAAAACAGCTCACCAAGACTGCAGCATTGTGAAGAACCAAGGGAAAATTGCTTACTAGCCCATTAAATTACTCTATGTACTGACTTGTTCTCAGGTAAAGAGGTTATTTCAAAATCATATGCTGAAGAACTATGTAAATTAAAACATCTCAATGGTGTTTATGTTTTGAAAAAAATCTATGGAATACAACTATCAACTGTATTTGCTTTTCAGAAAAAGAAGATATGTAGTAAGTAGTAATTGCCTATATATCACTTTACAAGACTGTTTAAATATAGATTATCTCCAAATTTTTTTCTATATCTTTTATTTATGATAGATATATTTGGTCCTAATTGTTACCGTTATGACTATATTCATAATACATTGCTTCCTATCCCCATTGCATCCTTTTGTGAACTATAATTTATACATAAACATTTAGCACTTCCTTCAGATGGGTGTTTTATCTATTATGGTTTACTTTTTTTTTTAAGAGATTTTTGCTATAGGGTGTGTGCACTAACTAGAGACACAGAAAGAGACAGAAAATGAGACATTCCCTAGGGTCAGGGCATGTTTCAATCCTTTATTCTCCATTCTCTTCTGGGATTTGGGGCACGCATGCACATGTGCCCGGCATGAGGTTCAAGCCACTGGGTCAGTGACTCAAACTGTGGTCACCTACGTGGGAGTCCAGCAATGTAACCATTGTGCCATCTGCTGGCCCCTATTATGGTTTACCTTTAACAAGGCAAGTATATAATCACTGTGACCAGCTATACTTTATTTGGAAAAAAAAATTCTGCTTTTGTCATTTATGTATAAACTGATAGCACTACACAATTGATCTTTTCTTTATGCATTTAATAATTACATGTATAATTATTGTTAAGAACTTTTTAAACCAAGTGCCACACTGGGTCATGTTCTATTATATACTAAATTACTAATGGGTTAACAATCCAGTTCTGGATATCTAACTCATCGGTACATTTCTGCATTAGCTATTTCTCTCAGAAATACATACGATTTGGTTTTCCCTCCATGTAAGCAGTACACAAATATGAAGAAATCAAATCAGTATTGATTTACAACACAGATAATTATAGATGAATGTGTGAGAAGGCTTTCTAATAGAATTCTGTCAATCAGCTCCAGGCCCAACTTTCTCATTATGTGTTTGCTGAAACTATATGATGGAATTTGTCTGGTGACATTTCAGGGATAGTGACTTTGATTTCAAAGGAAATGTTTCAGGTTCATTTCATTACCTTAGAAAAGTAAAAGCAAATTTGCCTTATAAAAAGCAATTACTTCTTAGCTGACCAGTGCACAATAGCAATATAAGAGAGATTTCTCATTCCACTATTCAAATCCTGAACCAGCAAACTAGTGTTTGATTTTGCTTTAAGCCAATTTTACCATGTTTGAATTGCAAAAGCATTTAATCTTCATAAAGTAGGTTATTATAATGGAGATCATATTGTATTGGTACGGAATACCAGCTAAGGGAAATAGGGTAATTCTATTTTTAAAAAGTATTTATATTTTAAAAACAATACTTGGTAGAAAACATTATGAACATTTTAAGACAGACAACATATTTTAGGTTAACATTGCATTATTGTTTGTTTTTGCATTTATACAATTTATCCCAAATCATATTTTTGTGAAATTTTAAGTGATTGGTATAAACATACTTCTATTCTACAATAATATGAGTTTTATATGAGTAAATGATTAGAAAAAATTGAATCTTAGTTGCATTGTTATCTTTAATGTTTCAAATTTTCTCTCCATAATATTTTTATAAAAGTACTCATTAAAAAGATTTTTTTTATGAAAAAGAGAGAAAGACAGAGGGAGAGAGAGTCAACTCTAACAGAATTTTCATGATATAATCGACCCTCAACCTCAGCCAGCCAGAATCCTGAGGATACACAGGGATACCCCTGGATGCAAACCCAGGACCTTCCCATTTGGCTTCAGCATTGTAAAGTGTTGTGTTACCATTGTACCACCACAGCTGACCAGAAGTATTTTTAACGTAAAGTGTATTTCATAAATTATAAAAAAAGAGATATGAATACACTTTTAATATTAAGCATATTTCATAAATTATAAAGAGAGAGAAGCCATTCAATAGTATCTTTCAATGTCATGTCTAATGAAGGATTAGAAGAAAACTACTAATCATATCAATTGTGCTATGAATATTACAGAGTAGGAAAGCCTAACATTTCAGATTAATAAAGAGGTAAAAGACAGCCTTAGTTTAAGCAAGATTTTTTTTTCAGTCCTGACTAATAACTGATTTTCAAAATAAATTTCCAATGTGAAAAAGATGAAAAAGAGTAAAAGTACCAATAACTTAAAAAAAAAAACAAAAACAAGCAACTGAAATCGAATGTTGATCTCTAAATTCAAATGAGCTTTAAGTGTAGGGTAATGAATTATTAAAATTAATAGGACATGAAGGTAAATGTTAGGATTTTAAACAGTAATAACAATTTGGGACCAGCAGTTGGTATAATGGCTATGTCACTGGACTCCCATGTAGCTGATCACAGTTCGAGTCCCAGATCCTGTGGCTTAAACTCACGCCAGGAGAGTGTGCGTACATGCCCAAAATCCTGAGATGAGAGTGGAGGAGAAGGGATTGTGGTGTGGCCATCCCCCCTGGGGGGTGATTTATCACTTTCTATCTCTCTGTCTCTCTATTTCTGGCGAGCACATGCACCCTATAGCAAAAACCTCTCCCCCTCCAAAAAAAAACCCCACAGTAATAACAATTTATGGTTTAGTCACAGTAGTGCATGTAGTAGATGCCGCTGCCTAGCAGATTGAGGCCACATGCGAAGCTCAAGTTTGACTATCTAAGTAGTTCACCCTAAAGACATAATAGTGTACAATTGTAATCTCAGCTACTCAGGAAGCTGAGGCAGGAGGACTGTGACATAGTAGGACTCTATCAAAATTATTATTTATTGGGACCAGCAGTTAGCGTAATGGCTATGTCGCTGGACTCCCACGTAGTCGGCCGCAGTTCGAGTCCTGGACCGGGTGGCTTAAACTCACGTCGGGTGCGTGTGCATGCGTGCCCAAGATCCCGAGAGGAGAATGGAGGAGAAAGGATTGCGGCGTGGCCATCCCCCCTGGGGGGTGATTTCTCGCTTTCTATCTCTCTGTCTCTGTCTGTCTGTCTGGCGAGCGCACGTGCCCTATATCAAAAACCTCTCCAAAAAAAAATTATTATTTATTTATCAATTTATATTATATATTTGTATGTGAATGTCAAAATACTAAGAATGGGAGTTAAGACTATTTCATGCAGTTTTTGTTAATGTATATTAGTATTTTTTGAATGCTATTTTAATAGAAAACTTTAGTTAGTCTTATAGTGTGGTACAATAGGAAATTTACACACATATGTAATACTATATTATTTGTTAATAAGTGCTTTATGGGAACCAGCAGTTAGCGTAATGGCTATGTTGCTGGACTCCCACGTAGTCAACCGCGGTTCAAGTCCTGGACCTGGTGGCTTAGAACGCATGCCGGGAGCGTGTGCGTGCGTGCCCAAAATCCCGAGAGGAGAATGGAGGAGAAGGGATTGAGGCGTCATCCCCCTTTGGGGGTGATTTCTCGCTTTCTGTCTCTATGTCTCTCTCTGTCTGGCGAGCACACGCGCCCTATAGCAAAAATCTCTCCAAAATAAATAAATAAATAAATGCTTTACATTTTCAGCTCAATAATATCATGCTTGGAGTCAAGTCATGACCCCTTTTTGGTTAATGGGACTATAATACATTTGAAAATAGTGAATCAATATCAGTGAACCTTGTAGAGTTGTAAAAGTATCAGCAAATCAGCAAATCTAGTAGGAAAATTTGGGTTTAATCTCTATAAGAACAAAAAGAAAGCTATGTTTAAAAAATAGCATATGAATATATATATATATATATAATATATATATATATACACATATATATATACACACGCACATATATACAGTGAAAAACAAAAGGAGAAAAGAAAGGTCTGATCACATGTGCATTTGTAGGAATAAGAATGTAAATCATCCAAGTGGGAGACAGTCAGTACAATGGGTTAGAGAGAATGAAAATAAGGCAGTGAAGTGTCAGCAGAAAATACAAACACAGTGCTTGAGTGAAACAATGACTTTGTTATCGATTGGAATAAATGGGACATGTGTAGGTAAACATATTGTTAGTAAGAAAAAGCAGAAGCTTACATTGAAATTTTACTTGAAACTAATATTTGCCACTATGCATTAATATAATATAGACACAAAATTCAAGATTATTTTGATGTGGGCTTTTGAGAAAACTTAAGAAAGAATCAATGATATATTTTAGGTTATTTAACAATGTTTGGTACAGTAAAGTTATTTTCAGATATTTTAAAATAGGAGCCAAAGTAACTGCTTTAAAACTTAAGAGAATATACAATTGCCATACAGACCTACTCAATTACAAAAAAAAGGGAGCGGCATCTTGTGTGTCATTCACTCCTGATGCTCTTTTACTATTATTTAGAAAACTAACTCAATGGTTGTATTAAAGTAAGGGCCAGATAAAATCCTGACAGACATCCTTCCTCTTTTCCATAGAAAGAAAGGAGCATGTTATTGTTGAAGACAACCTATTTCACATTGTTTGATTATTGCAACATTATACATAATGTTCAGAAAATGTAAATTTGAACTCTAGTAGTGCCTTTACTAATCATAATGTAAATGTTTGCAGTATCATTTAAGCAATGGATGTTGCTTATTTCATTTACTCATTGAGATTCTGAATCTCCTCTAATGCTGAGAGGAGACAACAGTAAAGAAATTTTTAAGATCCCAGTGTAGAAACAAAAAGAGAAGACTCTTTACCTCAAGTTTTAATGAAAAAGAGAGAAAACTACACACATCCAACCAAAACCCTAGTTTTTAGCATCACAAACATTAAAAAATGTGGAAATGTAGAAAAATTGTTCCTTAGGGCTTTGTTGTTTTATTATTTGAAATGAAATAAAGGAATATTGAAATAATTAACAACAATGTACAGTAGAAAGCTTACCAGATATGACAGTTTTATGATTTCTAAAGTGATGTATGTTCCAAATTTAAGATCTTCTGTTCTAGAAATACATTATGTTCCATCTAATTGCCAATCATTTAAAAATATCTCTTCAAGGAAGAAAATATGCAAGTTTTCAAATAATCACTCAACTTAATTAAGCAATAAGAGTTCTAATAATTTCCTGAACTTTGTGAGAAATTGTATTCAATAAAAGCTTGCAAGAAAGGTTAGAATTTGGAAAGAACATATTCAAGCAAGCATTATAATTAGGAACAAAATCTTTTCCAACAATAAGGGAAACACAAATGACTCAGCAGATGAAAATCAAGGAAAAAATACTTTAAAGCAAATTATGATTTGCATAACAATCTTTTAAGAGAAAACTTAGCACATAGGATAAATGATGAATTAAAGAAAATAAACCTAGAAAATTAAACATTATTTGCCTAAAGGCATAAGCCCAGTTCGGTGAGTCTTATTTTACTTTATTTAAACATTTAATTATAGCCACAATCAAGTACTTATTAGAACATGCAACTTGATTAATGTATTACCTTAAAATTAGATGATCTATTTTCTTGATTGTTTTCTTGGTCTGGTGCACTTATTTTCTGTTGATTATAAAATGTAGCCTCTTAGAGTCTCATTCAAGATTTCATACCAACTCTTCTGAAAATCAAGTGGTCATGAGTTGTTCCATTGGAAAATAATTTCTACTGTATTTTTTCTGAGAATAGAAGAACACACTATATCATGAAAAATCTAAATCTAAGGCTCTATGTTTTCAGTGTCTCTTACACAGCTTTCGTTGAAACTTAATACCTGTTGTGTGGCCATTGGGAGCTGGGGCCTTGCAGGAATATAGGGGCATTTCCCTCATGAGTAGCTTAAGGCTATTTCCTAGGAGTTAGAAAGTTCTTAATTCCCATTTGATCAAGTTATCATAAAACAAGCTTGATATCCACAAAGCTCTCTCTCTTTCTCTGTAAACACCTGATGGCCTTTTCAATTTTCTGCCATAGAGTGAAATAGCATGTGACTCTCACCAGAGCTGAGTACTTGCTGGCATCATATGTTTGACCTCTTCAGGTTATGGAATTGTGAGCCAAGTAAACCTCTTTTCTTTATAGATCACAGAGTGTCAAATGTTCTGTTATGGCAAGACTAATGTACTAATGTAGAGGAGAATAACTAGCAAACTGAAGGATGAGTGCAAATATTAGTGTTTAAGAGACCAGAAGACTAAATTAATGTAACAAACTGGCATGAGAAAGCCACAAGAGAAGTTTTGGTATTAGCAGTGTCTGATCTGAGTCCAGCAATCAGAGACTAAAATGAACAAAAATAAAAAAAGAATTGCAACAAGTAAACACATGAGTTAAAGTATCTCAGTCACCAAGACATATTGTTATATCAGTAATGTTTTGAGATATATATATATACATA
>NW_006159750.1:1266305-1288510 GCF_000334495.1 Tupaia belangeri chinensis
CTTAGAGACATAGGCAAAGAGGGAGAGGAATAAATGGGCACATTCAACATAGTGTTTCCATGTTGTGATCCCCTCAAGCTTTCCAGCCAGCCAGAATCATGAGCTTGCATACACATACCCAGCATTTTTAGATTAACCTGAAATCCAAATCATGGCCTTCCATGTGAATCCAGCATTACATAAGGGTACCCTACAGCCTGTACCACCATAGCTGGGCCAAGAATATTTACATTTTTTAAGGAGTGAGATTCAAAATCAGAAAGGCTAGTTTGGGTTTTCAGTTGGAAACAATTCCTATTGCATTATAATGTTTTCTCTACCACACACCACAGTCTTTTCCTTTCTAGCCAAAATATGAAACTGTAAAGTCAGTCCAAGGTATGGTGGTTGGTAGCTGAATCCCACACAGTCAGCTGCATAGTTTGAGTCCCAGACCCGGCAGCTTGTGGGACATGCCTGGAGAAATGCCCAGAATCCCAAGAGGAGAATGGAGGAGAGGGGATTGTGGTATGGCCATTCTCCCTGAAGATTGCATTTTCACTTCCATCTCCCACTCCCTAAATGACAAGTTGTGAAAAAAAAAAAAAACAATGAAACTACACTTCAGTGACATAGTGGAAAAGGGTATAATGAATGTAGCTTTGGTGAAAATTAATATTTTGATTATTTCTCTAATTTTAGAATGTTCCAAATATAATAAGTACCTATAGGCATCTCTTTCTTTCTTGGTAGTTGAAGTAAAATTCTATAAAATGTTAGATCTATACCCTGCTGATATTGTAATAGACTTTTGTTATAATCTTTGGACAACATTGTACAGTGCCAAAAGAACAACACTATCTCCTCTGATACCCTGTGAAATCAAAATAACAATTTTCTTTAGCTCCATTATTGTTTCTATGGAGTTGCTAAAATTTAAAAGCATAATTACATGTTTCAACTGTTAGTAAATTGCTTTTGCTTCTCTTGGAATGGAGAGTAACAAATATGCAATGAGGCATTGAGGTCCTGCAGTTTAAACCAAACAGTGTCTTAATTTATGATACTTGAATCTGATGTTTTAAAACATATAAAGTGGTCTGTAGAGTCTAAAGCACATCCCAAATTTTTTTTTATTTTATTGAAATTAGAATTTTATCACAATAAGTAAACATGCAACTTCCAGTCCAACCTCTTACTAGCTTAATTTATCTCATTCTCTTTCAAAAGGTGCATTAAACATTATTATAAAATACCTCTATTATTATTAGGAAAAATTTTATAATGATTGAAAAATATAGTAGAATGGTGGCTGAACCTAGAGAGTAGGTGTCTATTCTATGAATAAAATGAAGGAAAAGTACATATAGAAAAAATTGATTGAGTGGGAGTAGTAAAGGAGACTTGTTAGGGTACAGAACACAAATTGGGTCCACTTGCGCATAAGCCAAACACAAGTTCAGTATTATGGTGAAAGATAGTTCAGCTTCATTGGCATGCACAAAGCAAGAAGAGTGCTGAAAAAAGCCAGAAGGCCTCCAGTGTAGCATGCACTATTAAAGACCGAATTAAGGGTAAGGGTCCCAGCTGCATAATCAGATCAATGATCATCAGAGCATGAACATCTCGTTGGCTTTCTTGATTGGCAGCATTTTAGGCAATCTTTTTTTTTTTTTTTTTTGGGGGGTTTTTGCTATATGGGCCCTGCAGAGAGAGACAGAGAGACAGAAAGCGAGAAATCAGCCCCTAGGGGGAATGGCCATGCCGCAATTCCTTCTCCTCCATTCTCTTCTCTGGATCTTGGGCACGAATGTACACGTGCCCAGCGTGAGTTTAAGCCACTGTGTCTGGGACTTGAACCGTGATCGGCTACATGGGAGTCCAGAGACATAGCCATTATACCAACTGCTGGTCCCAGGCAATCAGTTTTTATCCTTGGACAAGGCAATTATCAAGTGCTCTGGCATCATTCAGTCTAGGGTCTGTGTGGGTCTGTGTGCTCTCCACTAGAAATTCTCATCTGTGGTTTCTCTATCTTGCAAAATATCTTAAGAATTTGAGTTAAAATCTTGTATTTTTCTTCAAGTGGGGGTTTTGGAACCATATGGCTCAAATTGCTTAATTTAGTATTATCTCAACTATCTCCTAGTAGCTAGTGTCAGCCATGACTTACTACTCATTTAACCTAGCTCCTGTTCATTTCTCTCCCTTTAGCAGAAAAGAGGACATTTAAGGTCAGGCCCTTTTACCTCTTTTCAGTTTCAGTTATGTTAAAATTGGAGGTATCATTACCTATTAAAGAAAATGTACATTGACGTGCTTGTACAAATTGAACAAATGTAAACATTAGGCAGATGATACTGTATAAAAATACAGTGATGGTGAAAGAAAAGGAAGTAGCCCTAGGTAAACTTGGATTGTAGCAAGTATAATAAAACCAAAAAGGTAAGACTGTGACATTTCATACCATTTGATGCTTCTTTCATTCCTTCTAATTTTATTAAGGGTTTTCTTTTTCTTTCTCTCTCTCTCTCTTTGTTTTTTTTTTTCCTATTGGGTGCATGTTCTAGCCAGAGAAAGACAGTGAGAAGGAAAGTGAGAAATCACCCTCTCCCAGGGGATTGGTTTATCTGTAATACTTTCTCCTCCGTTTTCCTCCTGGGATTTTGGGTACCTATGCACATACACCTGGCATGATTTTCAGGCCACTAGGTCCAGGATTCAAATGCAGTTAGCTGTGTGAGAACAGTGCCTTAATCACTATGCCATCTGCTGGCCCCAAATCTTTTTATTTTTATATTTAATATTAGTAAAAAGTGAGAATGTGACCCCCATAGGGAATGCTCATGCCATAATCCCTTCTCCTCCATTTTCCCCTCCTTTCAGGATTTTGTGCAAGTGCACACACACATCTGGGCATTTATCTCAAGCCCCCAAGTCAGGAACTCCCACCACATGGTCAGCTAGCTGGCTTAACCACCGAGCAGGGGCTGGCCCTTAAACTGAGCAAATGTATTTATTTATTTATTTAGGTTCCTCTTCTGGATCTCAAATATCCAATTTATTTCTTTATAGTGTTGTGCTATTAACCCTACATATTTTAGTTTTCAAGTTGATGAGCATTAACCTAAAAACTCAGTTGTGAAACTATTATCACACCCAAGATAATGAATACTACTAACATTCTCAGGGGGTTCCTTGCCCTTTTGTAATGCATTCTTTCCTGTTTTGTCTATAGGCAGGCTATTATGATTGGTTGCTAGAATTTTTTTTTTTAATTTTTTAGAATTGTATCTAAATGGTATTGAGGTAGTAGATAGACTTGAAACATATAGTTAGGGTTAGAAGGCCCCCAAATAGAGACACAGTAAACTACCCCAAATGGAGTCACAATAGCTAAGTTTTAACAAAGAGCTGGCTGCCTTTGGGCTCAAAACAGTTATAGCTAAGATTTGTCAAGTACATTATTCTAAGAAGTATAGGTATATTTGGTCTGCTGACCCCCACAAAGAATGGGGTAATAAATCACCCAGACTACTATGTAATTATCTTCTGAAGCCCACTTCCTTATTAGAGAGCCAGCCCATTGCATGGACTGCTAAATAAAAACTCTTCACCTCAGCTCTTCATCTGCAACCCATTTCTGGGACCCCTTTCTGCTTGGGAGTTCTAGTCTTCCTTCCCTCTCTTAATAAACTCTGCTTTGCTATCCCCTCTCTATGTTCGTGTCTCTAATTTTTCTCGAGTGTGGGGGAAGAACCTGGACATTTGGTGGTTATGAATCCAGCACCGGTGTCGGGCCTGGTCACCCCAATATCCTGTGTCAGTGTCATACAGTTTGTATTATTGTTATTTGACTGCTTTCAGTCACTTTAAAACTTCAGAAATTAATCCATTTTGTTTTGTGCATCAAATATTATGGTTTTATGTTGCTAGAAAGTATTCCATTAAATGGTTATAACACACTTTATCTACTTAGCTGTTGAAGAACTCTAAACTTTTTATTTTCTTCTAGTTTTTGACTATTACAAATGAAGCTGCACTGAAGATTTGTGTAAAATCTTACTGGGGGCATTTACTTTTTTAAAAAAGCTATTTTTGTTTTATAATTTTTTTCAATTATTATTTTATATTTTATTGATTTATGTTAAGTATTTATCTTACTCCTGCTCCTTTTAGATGCCTTTTTGCTTTTCTATATCTATATCTAATATCTAGCTTTTTAAGGTGAATACTGGATTCATTTTAAAATCTTTCTCATCTTCTTAACTAATTGTTTAATACTATAAATATCCCTCTAAGTACTTCTTTGGCTATAGCCCATTATTTTGACATGCTAGGTTATAATTTTTATAGGGTTTTAAGTATTTTCTAGTTACCTTGCTTTTTTTTTTTTTTGTAAATGCTGTGCTTTTTTGTGTCATAAGAATTATTTTATTTGGGGCTGGCAGATGGCATGGTGGTTGAGGGCACTGGACTTCCACATGACCAACTGAGGTTCGAGTCCTGGACCTGGAGGCTTGCTCACTTTCTTTCTCTCTCTTTCTCTCTCTTTCCCCCTCCTCTGTCCCTCTCTAGTCAAATTAAATAACTTAAAATGTTAAATAAAGTATTTTTTATTTTATTTAACTTTATTTATTATTATTATTTTCCAGTTTGATCAGAGAGAGAGAGAGGAAGTGAGAAAGCAAGCCACCAGGTCCAAGACTTGAACCACAGTTGGCCATGTGGGATTCCAGCACCTTTAACCACCACACCACCTGCTGACCCTTGTTTATGTTTGTTAAAAACACACCCTTGGTGCCAGCTTGGTGGTGCACCAATAATGTGCTAATAAAGCCATGCTGGATCCATCTGAAAGATAGCAGATTTGGTTCCCCAGTTGCCTTGTACACACTTGGTAAGTGTCCCTGATATTGGAAATCCAGGAAGGC
Organism: Tupaia belangeri chinensis; assembly: GCF_000334495.1. Classification (NCBI taxonomy): domain Eukaryota; kingdom Metazoa; phylum Chordata; class Mammalia; order Scandentia; family Tupaiidae; genus Tupaia; species Tupaia belangeri. The sequence goes on from NW_006159750.1 coordinate 1,271,219, forward strand.
TTGAAGTACTGTGGTGTGCAATCATGTTCAGGGTACTTCTCTCTTTCTCTCTGTCTCTTGTTCATGAAAAAAGTTAAAAGCAATTCGAAGTACTTCCAATTGTATTCTATCACTCTATTTGTTGTCCATGTGCCAGTACTACATTGTTTTGATTACTGGTGCTCTGCAGTAAGTTTTGAAATTGCAAAGTGTAAGTCCTACTGTTACAGAGAAACCAGAAGCCAGAAGTGAAACAGCACTTGAAGAGATAGGAGAACTTCATAACCTTTATTACACCAGAGGGTACAAAGGAGCCAGTACTCTGATCTCTGATCCCGTACACTCTTTTTATAGAGACAGTTCACAAGGGAAGCTAGGGTGGGTTTAACTGAGCAAGCTTTGGGCAAGAACTGGTTGCCATGCAGAAGCAAGGCCTGTGGGCTGCTTGGTTAGATAAGGGGAAAGGTCTTTAGCAGCTCTGGGGAAGTGCCTGCCCAGGGCTGCTCTGCTAGATAAGAGAAGGGCCCAAGATTCTGGGGGAAGTGCTTCCTGCCAGGGGCTGGGAAGTGTCTCCTGTTTTGGACTGATAGTTGTAAGGCAAGTAGCCACTCAGAAAACATGCTTTCTACTTCATTTCCACCTCTCTACTACCTTGGTCTTTGTCAAGATGTATCTGGACATTTAGGGAATGTTTAAAATTTTATATTAACTTTAAAATCAGTTTGTCAATTTCCATAAAGATATCATTTTGGATTCTGATGGGGATTATGTTAGATTTGTTCAGTTTAGAGAGTGTTGCTATCTTTTTTTTGGAGAGGTTTTTGCTATAGTGCGTGTGCGCTCACCAGACAGAGAGAGAGAGACAGAAAGCGAGAAATCACCCACTAGGGGGGATGGCCATGCCGCAATCCCTTCTCCTCTATTCTCCTCTCTGGATCTTGGGCACGCACACACGCCTGGCATGAGTTTAAGCCACTGGGTCCGGGACTCGAACTGCGGTCAACTACGTGGGAGTCCAGCGACATAGTCCTTATGCTAACTACTGGTCCCAAGAGAGAGTGTTGCTATCTTAATAGGTTAAATTATCTAATGTATGCATATAGATTATTTTTCTCATTTATTTTTCTTTAATTTCTTTAAAAAATGTTTTGTAGCTTGAGTAGGTTTTGCATTTACTTTGTTAATTTAATTCCCAAATACTACTTTAGTCTTTTTGATGCTAGTGTGAATAGGATTATTATTATTATTATTATTATTATTATTATTTGGAGAGATTTTTTTCTACAGAGTGTGTGTGCTTGCCAGAAAGGCAGGGAGAGATAGAGAGACAGAAAGTGAGAGATCACCCACCAGCGGGGACGGCTATGCTACAATCCCTTCTCCTCTATTCTCCTCTTGGGATTTTGGGCATGCAGGCATACACGCCAGAAGTGAATTTTAAACCACTGGATCCAGGACTCAAACTGTGATCTCCCAGCAACATAACCATTATGCCATCTGCTGGTCCCAGAATGGAATTGTTTTTTATATTTGTATTTTGGATTATTCACTGATAGTGTATAGAAATACAAATTGACTTTGTATATTGATCTTGTGTCCAGTAATTCTGATGAACTATTTAATAGTTCTAATAGTTTTTGGTGAATTCATTAGAATTTTATGTTTATAAAATCATGTTGTCTGTAGAGACTATTTGCTTCTTTCTTTCAAATGAATACCTTTTTTGTTTTCTTGTCGCATTATCAGTGAGCTGCAGTATCATATTTACTAGAATTGGTAAGAATGAGATTCCTGCCTTGTTCCTGAACTCAGGTAGTAAGCATTCCGTTTGTAATCATAAAGAATGATGTGAACTGTGGATTTTCCATAGATGCTTTTATCAGGTTGAAAAATTTCATCTTATTAGTTTTTTGAGTGTATCATAAAAGGACATAAGATTTTTGTCACATGATTTTACTCTCTATTGAAATGATCATATAATTTTGCTTTATATTCTATTTATATGGTATATAAAATCTGATCATAAGGGACTTTGAATCAAATTTGTTTTATTGTGAAACATCTCACTTAGTGATGTTGTATAATTCTTTTTACACATTGCTGGGCTTGTTTTTATAGTATTTTGCTAAAAATTTTAGTATTAATTTTTATAGAGTAGTGGTCTGTGGTCTCATTTCTTTTTTGTAATGTCTCTGTCTGGTTTTGATATTAGGATAATATTGGTCTCATAGAATGAGTCAAGAAGTATTTCCTTCTTTTCTCTGGTTTTGGAAGATTTTGTGAAAAATTAGTAATAATTACTCTTTAAATGTTTGCTAGAATTTAGTGGTAAAGCCATCTAGGCTGTGGCTTTTTTGATGAATAGTTTTCTAATTACTGATTAAATCACTTTTTATAGGTCTATTCAGATTGTCTATTTTTTCTTGAGTCAATCTTCAGGATTTTTTTTCATCTCAATTATCTAATTGCATGCCACATAATTATTCATGTCATTGTGTATAATCCCTTTTATATCTTCAGCATCAAGAGTAATGTCCTTTACATCATTTTAGATTTTAGTAAGTAACCCTTTTTTTTTACTAGGTCAATCTAGCTGATGTCTGTCACTTTTAATGGTGTTTTTATAGAACTTGTTTTTGGTTCCATTGACTATTTTTCTATTCTCAATTTATTTAGTCTCCATTCTGATCTTTATTATTTTTTTTCTTCTGTTTTCTTTAGATTTTTTTTCCTGTGTCTTATAAAGGAAGGTTAGATTATTGATTTATTATTGTTCTTCTTTCTTCATTTAGATCTAATTTCCATTAAGTAATTTCCTTCAAAACAGCAGCTTTAGCTGCAGCTCATATTTTGATATGTCCTGCCTTTATTTTCATTCATGTCAAATTATTTCTCTCTCTCTCTCTCTCTCTCTTTTTTTTGTTTTGAAGTAAAGAAAAGAGTAGAATTTAATTTTATTTACAGGACCTTGCAAGGTATGAAATTCCACATAGAAAGAAATAAGAAACCCAATTAGAAGACAAGCTTCATACAATATGTACAGTTTGGGACTGTTCAATATGGTTTTGTTGTTAAAAGTGCTACAATAACAACCACATTTTAAAAGAGTTCTTGGTATAGAAACAGTAAGACAAACTGATACCAAACATAGCACACGACAAACACCTCTGTGCCTCAGCTGTGCAGTCGAGAATCCAAAGGCTTCAGGAGTCCCATCCTGCAGTTGGGGGTGCAGCCGTCAGAGGTAGTTTCACCCATGTCAAATTATTTCTGATTTTTTTTTTAATTTGTTCTTTGAGCTATTGGTTATTTAGGAGAACATTGTTTAATCTCCATATGTTAAGTTTCCCAAATGTATTTGTGGTATTGATTTATGATTTTATTTTATGTTGTTGGAGAAAATACATATGTTATTTCTATTCTTTTATATTTATTCAGGTTTGTTTGTTTTAATTAAAGCGAGAGAGTGAGAGAGAAAATGTATGCATGGGAGGGCAAGAGTTACTTATTTCTTCAGAGAGAGAGAAGGAGAAAGAGAGAGAGACAGAGAGTGGGAGAGAGAGATATGATCCTATTGGTCCAGCCTCCCAGTCAGCTAAGACAACAGGCACACCTGACCTGTTCGGGTGGGGCCAGGAACTGAATCTGGCCCCTGTGTGGCCTCATCTTCTCTCTTGCACCACCAGGGCTGGGCCGATTCAGTTTTTTTTTTTTTTTTAAATGAACTAGGATGTAAGAATGTTCTGTGTGCTTGTGAGAAGAATATATATTCTGTTTTGGTTGCATAGTGTTCTTTAAAAGTCTATTAATTCCAGTTGGTTTTTACTGTTGATTACATGTTCTGTTTATTTATTTAATCTATGAGTGAGAGAGAGAAACACAGAGAAATGGAATCCCTAACAGGGTCTTAACACTCCAGTCCAGCCCACTGGCCTTAGGCAGCCCAGATCACTGAGCTCCATGTACCTGGGAGGTTTCCAAATGTGAACCAACAGCTTTCCGATGTAGGTCTGCCTCACAGAGTACTGCATTTTACCACTGGGCCCAGCTCCTCTGTTTCCATATTAGTCTTCTAACAGTTTTGCTTCCTACATTTTGGTGCTCACTTGTTAAGTACATGCATGTAATTGTTTATGTCTTCCTCACATACTGACTCATTCTTATTATAAAAATTTCTCCTTTCTAGTAATATTTTTGTTTCAATGTTTATTTGATCTGAGGTCCATACAGCCATAGTCTTTCTTTTGCTTATAGTTTGCATGACATACCTTTTTCCATGCTTTCTTTGAGTCTATTTGTGTCTTTGACTAAAGTGCTATCTGATAAAGTAAAGGTAGTTGGATCTTTTTTGTAAATTCTTTCTGACAACCTCTGCCTCTTAATTGAATTATTTTATCATTGACACTTAACATTATTATTTAAATTGTATCCTGTATTATTTATATAGTTGTATATGCATTTTAATTTTGTTTTTTATGTATCATGTCTTCCTGTTCCTCTAGTCTTCTTTTATTTCTTTCCTTGTCATTAAGTAAATATTTTCTAATGCAGCATTTCAATTACTTTAATGCTGTTTTCAATCTATTTTTTGAGAAGTTTATTTTTTAAATGGTTACTCTAGGGTGTACTATATATATATATCCTAACATCTGAATTAGCTTGTAATTAATACCTGCATAATTACAATGAGATATAGAAGTGTTTCTTCTATAAATCTCTATTTATTTCCTCTCTTGTTTTTTGTTGCATGATTGTCATATATATTACAGTCATTGGTTTTTTTAGAAAGAGATTTTTTGCTATAGGGCACATGTGCTTGCCAGAGAGACAGAGACAGAAAGCAATAAATCACACCCCAGAGGGGATGGCCATGCCACAGTTCCTTCTCATCTATTCTCCTCTTGGAATTTTGGGCTTGCATGCACATGCACCCGGCATGAGATTTAAGTCACAGGGTCCAGGACTTGAAAAACAGTTGGGAATCCAGCAATGTAACAATTATGCCACCTGCTAGTACCACATCCATTAATATTATAAACACAACAGTACGTTATAGTAATTACTACTTCATCATTTACAATCATTTACTTATCTCAATCTATCTCTGACTTTTAATGCTATTTTTGGCAAATATAATTTTATAAGTTAGAGGTCCCAAATACATTGTATATATTGTTTTATACAGTTACTTTTAAAATTAGATCAGAGAATCTGGTCATTTCTGCTTTTAACTAGTACAGTTTCAACCATTTACATGTAATATGATTATTATAGTTCTATTAAATTAAATATGATTTTTCAGTTGTATTAAGTCATACCATTTTGTCTACTGTTTGTTCATCTGTGTGTACTTCATATTTGAGAAATCTTACCACATACTAGAGTGATAGCATACATAAGATAATAACATATTGTTTGTTTTATATGATTACATTAAAAAATATTAGGCCAGCTGCAGTGGTGCAGTGGTAAGCCACATGGGGAGGTTCTGGATGCTGAGGAAGGTTTAGGATTTGTGTTTTATGTCTTAGATATCCATGTGGGCATGGCATGCACATGCTCTTGCCCATAATCCTGGCTGCCTGAGACTGGGGGTGGATCATGGTCTGGGGGTGGATCACAGCAGGGAACTGGGAGCAACGTCTTGGCTGAGAAGTGCCTGTCTTTTTCTTTCTCTCTTGCATTCTCCATTTCATGGAATAAATATTTAAAAAGAGAAGAAATAATCCTGGAAACTATGTGTAACCTATGTTTATACATAAAAACTGAAGATATTAGATTGCTAAATATATCATCTTTGAGTGGCAAATAAACTTTTTGAACATAATACAAAAAGCAAAACTTACAAAACCTATTATTATATTTATTAATAAAAGTATCTGAAGGTAAAAATGTCATGTCATAAGTCACATGCTAGATTAAAAATTAAAATGATGAATGCCTACATTATTTATGTTCTGAGATGTTTACAAACTGGATAAAAAATTTTAAAGAAGTAGACATGAAATATATTAATATGTCATCCATTGTGGTAGACAGAATTCTAGATGACTCTCAAAAAGTAATTTCCCTATATATGCCACTTCCCTTGTATCATGACTAAACAGGGAACTGTATTAATCAGCAGAATTTGGCAAGGCAATGGGGATACTATCTTCATTGATTATGTTTTAGGTAAGTGGAAGGAGATTATTCTGAGAAACTTGATGAAGGAAGCTGCCATCCCCTGAAAGGACCTTTAAGAGTGACATGACATATGCCAAAAAACTGGGAGCAGCCTCTTGGGGTTGGGGTAGCCCTGGTTATCCACCAGCAAGAAAGAAGAGACCTGAGTTCTATACCTTCATGGAAGTGAATTCGAGCAATAGCCATATGACCTTGGAAGGGGACGCCAGGCCTCAGAAGAATGCACTCTTCCTACACCTTGATTTCAGGTTCTAAGAAGAGGACTTAACTTATCAATGCCTGAACTCTTGATCCACAGGAACTGTGATGTAACAAGTGTATGTTGCTTTAAACTATTCATTTTGTGGTAATTTGTTATGCAACAGTAAAAACTATAACAGAATAAACATCACCAAAATGTTCAAAGCCACTAAGAAAATATAATTGAAATCATAAGTATAACTTAAATGAATGAAAAGTGCTTTGTCCACTGAAACATGCATAAATCATAGCATATACACAACCTTCACACATGTACTCATACATTTGTATTTCTACATGTACATCTTATCGTATCACCAAAACTGAATTTGAAATGTTAACTTTTACATTTTATCTATGTTGGTTTTATAATTATTATTCTATACCTTGGATATATTTTCTTTTATGTGCATTTATATCTGAATTTTTAATCTCTTAGCAATGTTCATAAGCTCCCTGAGATGGGAAGAGGTAAGTAGTAATTGTCAGTTGCTCAGGCATTTTGAGTAAAAGAACAAGAGAATAGGGCTTATGGTGAGCTGTGGTGTGGCTCCTTACACACAGAATTTTGTTTTTTTCCCAAAGAACAATCTCTTTGAAAAAGAAGTCATTATTCTGAATAACTAGTCTAGATATCTTTTCCATGATTTGGTAAGGTAGTAACTTTGCAAAACACCAGGGATCAATTTAGTTACTAATTTTTTTGCCATACAAAGTACCGTTACCACTCTAAGGCACTAATTAAATGTAACTGAACCCATGGGAGGAATTAGGCAGAGTTGCAGCCTGTTGTGAGCCTAATAATCTTGGTGTAAGGAAAATTATTTAGAAGGGAGATTGAAGGTCATAGCTCTAAAGGTGGAATCAATTGCAGTCACTCTACATGGTCTCTTCCCAAGTACACTTTTGTATTTTTGCATCACTTTCAAAAATTATTTGAGGCATAATGTTGATTCTATTCCTAAAATTTTGAAGTACTTTTAAATATACTAAGATTGACACCTTATATCTAAGGTTGTCATTCTTTATTTCTCTGTATCTTACCAGTGGGATAAGAAAAAGTGTTTCTTGTTTTTTTGTTTGTTTGTTTGTTTTTGTTTTTAAGAATTATTTTATTGAACTTTATTTATTTATTACAATTTGACCAGAGGGTGGGGAGTGAGAAAGAGCTGGAGGGGTGGGGAGAGTGAGAAAGGAAGCCTCCAGGTCTGGGACTCAAACCATGTTCAATCATGTGAGAGTCCAGTATCTTTAACCACCATGCCACCTGCTGGCTTTGATGGTTGTTATTGACAAAACTTTGAGGGAAATTTGGTAAAAGAGTACTAGAAAGAATAGAAAGAATATGTCTAGAATACTACTATTAATAATGGTTAATATCTAGTGAGTGCTTACTACTGCATGTATTGAACTCTTTATATGCATTAACTCATTTAACATTTTCCTAGGTGGAAACATCTTTGTCAAACTTGTGCCCAGCACAATAACTCTAGAGTTCCATTATTGTCCTTCTGTAAGACTTCAAATTTAACCTTCAGCATGCCTGAAAAAATGAGATTTATGAAAGCATGCTTGTAAAACAAATCATTTCAAAGCCTACACATGACAGAAAAGAATGAAAAGATTTTTTCACTTTGACTATCTGTCCATATGAAGAGAAGTCTGATCACTAATTTGTGTGATTTTTGGATTAATTTTGATATTGACATATTGACATCCTGTGACTTAGGAACTATTTCTCGTAATAAAAGTGGGAATAAAAAATGAACTGCATTTCTCTGTTGTAACTATTTAACTTTGCTGCTGTGGCTCCAAAGCAACCATAGCCAACATATAGAAAATGGACAAAGCTGTGTTTCGATAAAATTTTATTTCCTAAAACAGCCGGCCAATTTAATGGGACATGGTTGATTAATTCTTGATAATAAATATTGAATATAAATATTTAAGCAGATCTACCCAAACCAGACAACTATATAGTATATAATATCATTTAAAAGTAAATAAAATCAGATACGCTTCTAAAAATAATGAATATGACAAATATTTGTGAAATATATTCTTTAGATTAAACATAGTTTTATAAGAGTATTTTTTGTTTAGAAGAAACAGAGAATGTTTTTTATTGTTGTTCTTAAACATATTAAATATGAAAATAATGCAAAGGAGAATATGAAACATATTTTTAATTGACACCTGATAATTATACATAATTATGGGGTTTGGTATGATTTTTCAGTACAGAATACAATGCTTACTGATCTAATCAGGATAATAAACAGCTATCTCGAACATATGTCATTACTTTGTGAGGTGACCATTCAAAGCCCTGTCTTTTAGTTCATCTGAGAATGTAATGTTTATTGCAGCCGTATTCACAATATTGAAGATACAAAATCAACCAAAGTGACCATCAACAGATGAATATGTAAAGAAAATGTGGTATATATACAGAATGGAATACTATTCAGCCATTAAAATTGATAAAGTACTGTCATTTGAGGCAACATGGGTGAACCTGGAGGACAGTATGTTAAGTGAAGTAACCAGGCACAAAGAACTGCAGCCTGTAATTCTGCTGTTGCCCTGCACATTGTTCCATTTTTTTTTTTTTTGGGGGGGAGAGATTTTCACTATACGGCGCGTGCGCTCGCCAGACAGACAGAGAGAGACATAGAGACAGAAAGCAAGAAATCACCCCCCAGGGGGATGGTCACACCGCAATCCCTTCTCCTCCATTCTCCTCTTGGGATCTTGGGCACGCATGCACACGCGCCTGGCGTGAGTTTTAAGCCACCGGGTCCGGGACGTGAACCGCGGTCGACTATGTGGGAGTCCAGCGATATAGCCATTACGCTAACTGCTGGTTCCCCACATTGTTCCATTTTTCTGCCTAAACATTATTTTAAAATATCAAATTATTTAGGAAAATATATGTTTGCTTCACTTTGCTGTTTGCTATTAATCAGAGACTCTCATTCAGTGTATTTGCAGAATAACTTGTATATCTTCCTTTGCAGGCATAATTTTTGGTCAGATAAAAAATAATTGTGTAGGTCATGACTGTATTTACTGGGCATTAACACATTTTATCTCCAACTTGGAATGTCTTTCCTGATGAAATATGTCATCCTTTCCCCATCTAATTCTCTGATCTAGAGTAATAATCTTAATTGTTCTCTCATGAGTGAAGTAATAAATTATTTAGAATTATTAATCTCTATTTGTATGAAATGATATTTTGAGCATTTAAAAAATCACACTTCAACAATATTTTACTTTAAATGTCCATTCACATCCTACTCCCTGAATCTCATTTTAAAATCCTGAAATTATGAATGCTTAGATGGGCTTTAGTTCATAGACAAAGCGGATGTTTTTGTTCACTTTTCTAAATTTACCTTTTTCAGAGTACAAAACTTGGATACATATATACTTCTCATATTCATCACCTTTATGTTATCTCTGCTTTCCTCTGACAAAATTGATATTCTGTTTAATTATTTCAGATAAGATAGAAATCACTTCTATAGTATATCATCTCCTCAAAATGCCCACATGCAAAGGCTGATACCAAAAATATAAATGCTTATCTATGGAATTTTAGGCAATAGTTAGCCAAACACAAACTGGAATAGATAAATTTTGAAGGTATCTAAACCTTTGGTCCCTATATTCAACCATGTTGATTGATAAGAGATTGGCATCTACTTACCTGGTTTCAAACATTCACAATAGAATGAGTTAGTGTCTTTCCGGGTTTATGTTTTCTGTTATTACCCAATATTACTTATTCATCACTTTTCCAGGAGTACATGTGGGTGGCACAGATTTGAAAGTATCTGGTTTTCCACACTTATTTTTTGAATTTACTTACTACTTACACTTGTATTCTATAAATTATGCTTCCATTTCCATTGATCTAATTTGTGCTTCCAATGAAATGTTAAGCTATATACCTTGTTGGATTTACATTTATTCTCTTCTTTTTTGTTTTCTTGTGCAATTCATCAAACTCTGTAATATATGCATTGAGATACCAATGAAATAAAAGATTGGTTATAATTTCAGAAGACGGCTTTGTGTGTTGAGAGAAAAAAAACAGTCCCTTTCATTCAAAAAGATATTTTCCCAAATGTGATTTTTTTTCATTTAACTCCCCCTCCAAGTTCTCCCCAAAATAGATTTGTTTGAGACTTTCAATTGTAACATAGCTATATCCCCAAATGTTCACTTACTTTCCTGGTGCAAGATCATAAACTCCCATAGAAAAGAAACATCAGTGAATCTCATATGCTTTGTTCTTACCTGTATGTCTTACAGTGAGCATTGTTCAGCAGATGGCACTATATGAATAAGTCATTTAAATTAATTTCTTTGCTGCTTATGCTCTTTAAAATTATTTTAAGTGTGCTTATGGGAAGCAAGATGGTTTTGCTAAACATAAGGTACATTCATTCTATATTTAATGTTGAACATAATTCTTAAATTGGCACACTTCAGATTGACAATAAGCTTCCTGTCTTTGAATCCCATTCTAGAAACTGAATTTTCCCCTTGTTATTAATTACCAGACCATGAAATTTACTGTAGCTCAATAGGAGGTTTTTGGTTTTTGATTCTATTTTAAAATTGCCTTAGTCAAGGCTGTCTTGTTTCTCAAGGTCGTTTTTGAGGTTTTGAGTTCTACTCCAGAATCTACAATTACAATATCTGTTTTTACTCTCTTCTGCCATATGTCCCTACGCTAATCATCATGCTTTAATTCTTTATTTTTCTTATAAATATTAGAGATATATGGAAAGAGGTTTAAGATAATGTTTATCACATGAGCTTTCAGTGTCTCTTTTCATGTTTCTATGACCTCATAAAATCCATTTGTTGACACATCTGTAATGTTCCTACCACCTGCCTGGACTTTCTTTTATCTTTTTTTTTTTCTTTCCTTTACCTTTTTGTTATTTTCTTTCTTGCTTCTTATTTTTTTAAAATTTGCCAGAAGGCATGTAAACTTGTCAGAAAGAGAAAAAGAGAGAGAGAGACAGTGAGAAAGCAACCCCCTGCTCTGGGAGAATGGTCGTTTTGCATCTTGTGCAATCCCTTCTCCTTTATTTCTCTTTCCTTTTTTGATTTTGGGTAAACATACACATGCACCCAGCATATTTCTCAAGCTGTAGGATCCAGAATTCATACTGTGCGTTTGGCCACATGGGATCCCACTTCCTTGACCGCCACACCATGGGCTAGCCTGGGAAATTTCTTATTCTCCCTGAGTGTGACTCTTTTTCAATCTTATGTTTGGTCTTCACCAAATGCAAGAAATCCCTAAAATAATCTATGCAACTACTGAACAAATCCCTGTATTGACAATCAAGGAAAACATTGCTCTTATTCCCATATTTGAAATTTTTTTTTTTTTTGGAGAGGTTTTTGCTATAGGGCGCATGAGCTCACCAGACAGACAGAGAGAGACATAGAGACAGAAAGCAAGAAATCACCCCCCAGGGGGATGGTCACACCGCAATCCCTTCTCCTCCATTCTCCTCTTGGGATCCTGGGCACGCACACACACGCGCCCGGCATGAGTTTTAAGCCACCGGGTTCGGGACGCGAACGGTGGTCAACTACGTGGGAGTCCAGCGACATAGCCATTACACCAACTGCTGGTTCCCTGAAATTCATTTTAATAGTGAAATCTGGAAAGTAAAATCTTTCCTGAGTTGTAACCTAAAGAGAATTTTAATAGTAGTAATTATTGGCTTAGTGTATTAGAAAATGATCGGCTTATTTGTTGTTTTGTTTTGTTTTAGAAGCTACAATTAACACTATGAGCAATGTTATCTAAAAGCATATTACAATAAGATAGCATTATTCACAAATCAGATAGGCCAAAAAATAACAAAATATAAATATAAATAGTCATAAAGATGTGGTGAAATAGCTACAGTCATTCATTCCTTTTTTTTTTTTTTTTGGAGAGATTTTTGCTATAGGGCAGATGCGCTTGCCAGAAAGACAGAGAGACAGAAAGTGAGAAATCACCCCCCAGGGGGAATGGCCACGTTGCAATCCCTTCTCCTCCATCCTCCTCTCAGGATCTTGGACACGCACACACACGCACCCGGCATGAGTTTAAGTCACCGGGTCCAGGACTTGAACCGTGGTCAACTATATGGGAGTCCAGCAACATAGCCATAATGCTAACTGCTGGTTCCTACACTCATTCATTCCTGTCAAGAAAGTAAATTATATGCAAATCTTACCAACTGTATGTGGTAGTTACAACTATAATTTTAAATGTGACTAACCCTTATTCTGAAATTATCTTTTGAAGCCCATTCTCTACAACATAAAGGACTGATATTTAAGGATATATGAATAAGATGTTTATTGTAGCAATATTTGTTTTGGTAAGAGAAAGAGAACAATACAAACATTTTTAACAATCTTACATATTTCATGGAAAATATATATTGTGATATTATATATATATATATATATATAATTTTTTTTTCTTTTTAAGGTTTTTGCCATAGGGTGTGTGCATTTGTTGGAGTGAGACAGTGAAAGGGAAAGTGAGAAATTATTCCATAGGGGAATAGCCACTTTGAAATCCTTTCTCCTCTTTCCTCCTCCTGGGATTTTGGGTGCACATGCACACATGCCCAGCATTAGTTTCAAGACATCAGGCATGAGACTCAAACCATAGTCAGCCATGTGGAAGTCCAGCACCTTAAATCCTATTCCACCTGCTAGCCCGATATATTTTTTTTATTTTTATGTATTGAACAGTTACTTAAAATGAGTTAGAGCTACATATTATCTCAGAAAGTTGTCCAGAAAATACAAGCAAAGGAGACAATGACTGAAACACTTTAATTCCCATGGAAATAATTTCACTAAACTTGAGCTCTGAGTAAAGAGCTCTGGATTAAATCAATAATTATGACACACACAAACATATCTTGCTTATACTCAAAATACATCTATATTTATAAAAAGAATGAATATTTTTTATATGTTCCTGCAGATTTAGGTCACTTATCCTGGCTCACTACATGGATTAAAATTGAAGAAAGAGCAATTCTCCGAGACAACATACTAGAGATGTCTTTTGCACTATTGAGAATAAAATAGTATGTTTTTCACTACTGAAGGGGTTTGGTCAAAATACCTTTCACATTAAAGCTTAAAGCATACTATCAATATGTGTATGCCATAATGCTCTACTTTGTTTAGGTGGATTAAAAAAACAAACAAACAAACAAATAAAACAGGGTATCTGATGTTCCTTTTAAGCAGCATACAATATTACTTATAAGCAAACTGTATCTTTCTTTTATACAGATGCATGTGTAATGCCTCCAATGAATACATCTAAATAAGTTTTCTTCAAATATTCTTCAAGCTTATTGTCTGTGTTTACTTTCTCTTATGGTAATAATAGCCTAAATCAGTTATCTCTATTACTGCTCTATAACAAAATATACAGAAATGTAAGCATAGAATCTACCTGTCTCACGTCGTCCTTTTTAAAAATCCTTTTTAATCACAAGAGAGTGTGTATGCATACGAAAGAGAGAGAGAGTGAGAGAGAGAGAGAGGTAGAAAGCATCCCCTAAGCGCAGTTATGTTGCAATCTCTTCTCCATTTCTCTATCCTATTGAGATTTGGAGCATGCATACACATGTGCCCAGTGTGTTTTTCAAACTGTTGGTGCTGGAGTTCAAAACATGGTGGACTATGTAGGATCTAGCTTTCTTAACCTCTAGACTACAGGGCTCCAATACATCTTTACTAATCAAAATAAGAACCATCACAATCAACACATTTTTGCAAGCAAGAAATAAGTTTGTTTATTCCTGTAGTGTACAAATCTGTGCTTTAGGAGTCAATGAATTCTCAGACAGCATCTTCTTCATCCTGCTTGTTGTGAAAGTGTTTTCCCTGCAAAAAAAAAAAAATGTTGAGATGCTTGAACTAGTGGACGGTTGGTGAGAGGTAAGGGGAATATGGCAGGTGAGGCAAAATTTCATAGCCCAATTCCTTCAACTTTCGAAACATTGGTTGTGCAACATATTGTAGAGAACTGGGCCCTTCCTATTAACCAATGACAGCTGCAAGCCTTGCAGTTTTCAGTGCGTCTCATCAATTTGCTGAGCTACTTTTCAGATGTAATGGGCACGCTGGGATTCAGAAAGCTGTTGTGGATCAATGCCACCAGTGACCATGACCTTTTTTTGGTGCAAGTTTGGCTTGGGGAAGTGCTTTGGAGCTTCTCAGTCTAACCACTGAGCTGGTCATCATTAATTGTTGTATAAAATCCATTTTTTATGGAACATTTCAATCCAATCAAGAAATAGTTGTGTAGAATAAGAGAAGACATTTAAAAATAATTTTAAAAAATTCTGTCACTCATGAGGCACTCACGAGTTTTTTCACCTTTCCAATTTGCTTCAAATGCCAAATGACCCCATAGACTGGTTAACATTCAGTTCTTTGACAACTTCTTGAGAGGTTGTAAAAGGATCAGCTTTGAAGATTGCTCTCAGTTGCTGGTGGTTACTGTGCTCCTCATCTTTACGCTTCTCATCTCCTTTGCAAAACTTTTTGAACCACCACTGTAGTGTACATTCATTAGCAGTTCCTGGAACAATGTGTTGTTGATGTTGCTAGTTGTCCCAGCTGCTTAACGACCCATTTTGAACTGGAGTAAGACAATCATTAACATTTAAAAAAAAAACAATCATTTCCATAGTCTAAAATACATATAAAGTAAACAGCAAGTAATAAGTCATTTGCAATAAAACACAAAGCAAGAAATGTGCATGACAACATTGTATCACATCACCACATTTATTTAGGAATGTATCCAATAGCAAATAGCAAATGTCAACAATGCAAAATTGCAACTTTTTTTTAACACCAATATAATATATCAGTTTCAAATAGTCTAATGTGAAATATGTGTGTTGGCATCATAGAAATATTAAAGTAGCTGCTATTTATTGTTTATCTACAAAACCACAGTATTCAAATAGATGTTCTTCAAATGAACTGATTTGTGAAATCCATCCCAACTTTCTGAAATGAGTAATTAAAATACTGTGATGCTGACATAAACTGACATAAAAATAGACATAGAGACCAAAGGAACAGAACAAAGAGTCCAGAAATTGATACTTGCATATATTAAGTGATATTTGACAAAGGTACCAAGGCTATTCAATGAGGAAAGTTACCTTTATCAATAAATTGTGCTGGAAAAGGTGACTATTCACATGCAAAAGAAAGCAGTTGGACTCCTACTTCACACCATATGCAAAAATCAACTCAAAATAGATGAAAGGCTTCAAAGTGAGGGCTAAAATGATAAAGTTCTTAGAAGAAAACATAGCATAAGAACTTTATGGCCTTGAAGTTGGCAATAATTTCCTAGATATCCAAGGCACAGGTAACAAAGAAAAATTAGACACATTGAGCTTCATGAAAACTAAAAACTTTGGGCCAATACGTGGTGTGGTGTTTAAGGCACTGGATTCCCACATGGCCAACTATGGTTTGAGTCCTGAATCTGGCACCTTGCTTTCTCATTTCCCTCTCTCTCTCTCTGTCTCTCTCTGGTGAGCACACATGCCATGTAGCAAATTGAAAAAAAAAAAAACATAAAAATATATAAATAAGTTATAAGAAAAAGAAAATTAAAAACTTTGTGCATTCAAAGACATTATCAATGGAGCAAGACGACAATCCAGGAAATGAGAAAAAATATTTGTAAATCATATATCTGAAAAGTGATTGCTATCCAGAATATACAGAAAACTTCTAAAACAACAACAACAGAAAAATCATCACAAGAAAGATGAGGACAATATGACAAGCTATGTTGAAAGAGACAACATTTGGGGCCAAGAGATGTCATAATGATTATGTCACTGAACTCCCACTTAGTCAATGTGGTTCAAGCCCTGGAACCAGCAACTTAAAACAAACCGGGTGTGAGGACCAGCAGTTGGCATAATGTTTATACTGCTGGACTCACATGTAGTCAACTGCATTTCGAGCCCCAGACCCGGTAACTTAAACTCACACTGGGCACATGTGCGTGCATGCCCAAGATCCCAAGAGGAGAATGAAGGAGAAGGGATTCAACATGGCCAGCCCTCCTGGGAGGTGATTTCTCGCTTTCTCTCTCTCTGTCTCTCTCTCTGTCTTTCTGGCGAGTGCACACGCTCTACAGCAAAAAAACTCTCGAAAAATAAATAAATAAAAAATAAAACACTGGGCGCATATGCATACTTGCCTAAGATCCCAAGAGGAGAAGGGATTGCAGAGTGGCTATCCCCCCTGGGGGTTGATTTCTCACTTTCTGACTGTCTCTCTGGAGATAGTACACACTCTATAGTAAAAATCTCTAAAAAAATAAAATAGACAACCTTCAGATACTTTTGTTTTTGTTTTTGTTTTCCTACAGAGTGATTGTGCTTAGCAGATAAATAGAGAGAGAGAAAAAGAGAGTGCGAAAGTAGGAAGTCACTCCCCAAAAGGGATAGCCAAGCTGCAATTTCTTCTCCTCTTAGGATTTTGGACATAAATAAGCCATGAGGTCCAGGACTCAAACCACACCCTTGATCATGTGGGTTCCAACCACCTTAACCACCATGTCACCTGGCTGACCCTATATAATTTTTATTGCTGTGTATTGCTATAATTTTTATCATTATTTTTGTTAATTATTTACTGTGCCACATTATAAAGCAAATTTTACCATATGTATGTATAAGAAAACTTCAGAAAGTTTGTGATAAAATGAAGCCACAGTATGAGTTTACTTTGGTTTAATTTTTTTAAATATTTGTGAATAGATTTTTCATAATATGCAGTGTC
>NW_006159750.1:1288521-1314180 GCF_000334495.1 Tupaia belangeri chinensis
TATATACAGAAAAATACATAGTATTTTCTAGTTGCAGTGGGGCAGTGGTAATGTAGCAATGGTCGGTGATGGTGAATCCATATGGAAGACCATAGATTCACTTCCCAGTTCACCCTCTGCATGCCAGCTCTTGTGTATGGGCATGTGCCTATGAACCTGGCAGCTGATGCTGGTGGCTGGGCTGCAGTGGGGGACTGCATGTGAGACCCTGTTGAAGGTGCCCATCTCTCTCATTTTTCTCTTTCTTACAAATGCACAAGGACACATAATCACTCTTTCTTAAATTAATTAGCTTATTTTAAATACCTCAAGTTTAGTAAGTTAAACAACTCAAAAACTAGTGTGGAGGGAAAGGGTATTAAATGCAAAAGAACACTCAGAAACTTCTGATGGGATTGAAATATAAATCTTGATTGCAATGACGGTTTCCTTGATATGTTCTTATAAATAAATTCACTAAAATATATCATTGAAATGGATACATGCTATTTTATTGAATATTTTCCTAAGGAAACTATATTTTTAAAGTAATGATGGTAGGCTGACCTTGTGACCCACTGGTTAAAGGAGCAAGATCTCACATAGTCAACCACTGTTTGAATCTTGGCCTTGTTGGCTTGAAAAACATGCCAGGTACATGTGTGTGCATGCCCCACATCCTGATAGAATGGAAAAATAAAGGAGAAGGGTTTGTGGTGTTACTATGCCCCATTGAGGGTGCTTTCTCCCTGTCTCTATCTCTTTTAGCAGGTGCATATGCTCCCTGGAAATCAAAATATAAAAACATTATCTTGGGACCAGCAGTTAGCATAATGGCTATGTCGCTGGACTCCCATGTAGTCGGCGGCGGTTCGTGTCCTGGAACCAGCGGCTTAAAACTCACGCCGGGCGCGTGTGCATACATGCCCAAGATCCCAAGAGGAGAATGGAAGAGAAGGGATTGTGGTGTGGCCATCCCCCCTGGGGGGGATTTCTCGCTTTCTGTCTCTCTGTCTCTCTCTATCTGTCTGGCAAGCTCACCCTCCCTATAGCAAAACCCTCTCCAAAAAAGAAAAAACATTATCTTACAAGTTGTTGCAGAATATCTCCTTCGTAATTATATTTTCTATTGCTAACCAATAAACTAAAATTTAGAGAATTCACTTTTGATACAGTAGCCTTGTGAATATTTTAATCTTTGGCTGAGAAAAAATGTGTTTGTCATCATTGAACTATAAGGCTTGTAAATACAAATGGAAACATTATTAATATCTTTAGATTCTGTTTCATATTTGTTCTAGTAATTTAAGCTAAAATGTTTTTCCTATCTACCTGTCTATAAATCTTTGCCATACTGAGGAAAATCCACACTCTTGACAATGTGTCAAGGAGAAATCAAAGATGATTCATATGTTTTGGTCAGAAGAAAGGTAAAGTGATTTCATTTATAAAGATCTTGAGACTGGGAACCAGCAGATGGCATAGTGGTTACATCGCTGGACTCCCACATGGCCAATTAATTGCTCTTTAAGTACAGGACCCAGAGGCTTGAAACTCATGCTGGGTGCATGTGTATGTGTGCCCAAAGTTACAAGAGGAGAATGGAGGAAGAGAAATTTCAGCGTGACCATCCCTCCTGGGGGATAACTTCCCACTTTCTATGTCTCTGTCTCTCTCTCTCTGTCTTTCTGGCAAGCACATGTGCACTAAAAGAGAGTAAAAATCTCTCTTAAAGAAAAAGATCTTGGGACCAGCAGTTGGCGTAATGGCTATGTCGCTGGACTCCCACGTAGTCGACCACGGTTCAAGTCCCGGACCGGTGGCTTAAACTCACGCAGGGCATGTGTGCGTGCATGCCCAAGATCCCGAGAGTAGAATGGAGAAGGGATTGCGGCATGGCTATCCCCCCTGGGGGGTGATTTCTCGCTTTCTGTCTCTCTGTCTCTCTCTGGTGAGCACATGCGCCCTATAGCAAAAACCTCTCCAAAAAAAGAAAAAAAAAAAAGATCTTGAGATTGGAAAGAGTATGTTTTACGAAAACAAAATCAAACATCGGTTTTGAGCATACATGTTAGCTTGATAAACCTCTTACATATAGAAAAGTGACATGGGAGTATCTCTTCCCATTAAACTAAAGATTCTCATACATGTCAGTTCTCACAGAATGTGGTCTTTCAGAGAAGTTCTTGCAAGAGCTAAAGTAGTTTCCCATTATCATGTTAACATTATCCTATATCATCATCTTCATTTACTTCTTTGCTTATCATCTATGACCCCACTATAAGGTGAATTACATTTTGCTCACTGTTGTAGATCAGCTAAAATTTTAGCACAGAATATAAGCACCACAGATTGAATGAATGAATGAGTGAGTGAATTTTTCTCGAAATTTACTTCAGAGAGTATCTGAATTAAAAAAAAAAAAGTCAAATAGTTTTATTTTCATATGGTTCAATTCAGTAAATAAAATCGTGTTTCATTTTGAGGATCATTTGGTGGTGTTCTCTTGAGTATTCTGAGATCTGATTCTAGTTCTGCTTGAAGAAAGAACATGAGTGGTGAAAGAAAAACTTTTGCAAGATCACTACCTCAAATGAGGTCATTGAAAGGTTTCTAAGCAAGGCGGTTGCAACCTTCTCAAACAGTGGATAAAAGGTCCTTTATGTTGGCACTGGCGTTGGGTATTCAGCATCAACTCAATCCACCCAAATATGATCATTTTAGCGATAGGAGTCCTATTTCCCAATCAGGACCCAAATTTTCACATAAAACATCTCAAAAAAGTTGTGAACTCTATGCTCTAAATGAGCAACTCACAGCATCATATCTGCATGGGATATTAAGTTATGTCACCCAGTGGCTAATATAGAAGAAATTATTCTAGGACCACTAATATATAATATATATATATATATATATCTTCATCATGTATTAAACCAGGCATTTACAGCCTGGTTTTCAGAGACCCTGAAAGAAACTTGTCTTTGTAAAACAACTAATGGAACTTCAAGGAGGTGGAAATGAAGGCTAATTGTCAGTGAATGATGTCTGGTGCAACATAAAGACTAGAATGTTGAATGGGTAATGCACAAAATTTTTCAAGTTATAAAAATGATGAATATCCTTGGAGTGAATATCCCAAGTGGTTCCCAAAACAACATATTTACTAGCTGCCCTTTTCCAAAAAACCCTGTGAATTGTTACGTTAGATCAAGAACAAATAGGTCATAAATCACATAATGTAGTAGGATTTAGTATTCTTGAAGAACAGACTATTGTCTGACTTTTAATACTCATTTCCAGAAACCTGATACACAGCATTTCAGTGCTGAAAAAATACATAATTCTACCAATCTCTAGTACATTTTAACATTATCTTTATATGTTTTATTTATACACATGTACATATTTCTATTTAAATCATGTAATAATCTCAGTAGTGTATTATGCTACTTTGGCATGTCAAAATGTGCATAAACCTGTATCCAACCACATATAAAATCAAATCTGCTTTGATAAAGGCTTTATCAACACTCACATTCTAACTAATTTTAGTCTCTTCCTACTTTGATAAAATTTATCTTGAACAATATACTCTGTGTCATTGAAACCTATTAATAATCCCTGTTGAGTAGTAACTTCTCCACTCTTATTAAAAACACTTTTGTATGCATTCCTTAAAAATCAAAACAAAAAATACACTATTTAGAGATACATTTTTCTTTATAACAACTCAAGGGCTTATATGTAGAATCAATTCCTTTTACAGCAGACATGACAAATAATTACTAACATTGGAAATATAATATATAGATACCAATTTTTTCCTACTTATTTTTTTGAGCATCTGAATGAACACATTTATGTTTTTGAAAATATCTTTCTCCACGACAGTGTTGTTGTACTATTCTATACTAATAATTTAGATTTTATGTTTACAAGGACGTAGTTTGCATAATATAAAAGAAACATTCTAAATTTGCATCAAAAAGTGTTCAAATGAAGGCAAAAAAAAAGTATCGGAAGTTCTCACAGTAGGGTAAACCTGCTGCTGTTGAAATCAGGGAACATAACATAAAATAAATTGTAATGGTGAAATAAGATACATGATATTGTACAAAACTATTTAGTTCTAGATACCTATTTTTAAATTCCAAATGCATTTTACTAGTGGCATCATAATTTTCCTTTAAATATTTTGCCAATATAGGGAAGAATAAGGTATTTGTGTATATTTGTCTGCCTGCTGCTAGAAACAATTTTATGATGTAATTTATCTGTGGGAAAGCCTTGAAGACCCAAGTTTATAACTTATGGCAGTAGAAAGCTGTGACCTTTTAATTTTTGCCATACTCAGTGATTTGATTTAGTTCTCAAGCTGAAATTCCCTTCTAACAAAAATGTAAGAATTTTTTTTTTACTGAAAAGCTGAGCTATGATTGTAATCAACTGGTAGATAAATTAATCACAGTTGTCCCAAAAATAAAATCTGAACAATCACAATATTTATTTTCTGAAAACATCTTGCATTTTAAAATGTCCTTTATTTTCTTGAGTGTTTCTCTTTATATTTGATGTCATATTCATAATCATTAATACATAATGTGACTTTTCTGGATCCAAGGCATTCAAGATGCTAATAATATTGAAGATGCTAACAATATAACTAAAGACTTTTAAATTCTATCTGAATTAGTTGGAAACTGCAATATATTTATTATTTCTCTAACACAGGTAATCATATTTTTAGAATAGTTTTTATAGTCAGTCTGTTTCTCCTCAAACTGTATAACGTGTGAATTTACACTTTTCCTAAATGCAGCATTCACTTAAATCCAGCATTTGAAATTATGGTAACAATGTAAGTATTGAAGTATATTATAGTATTCAAGCTTTGAATTGTTTTCCTGCTTCAACAACTAATTGAATAGTGTTTTAAACATTTTCTAGATCTCTGAATTTTTTTTTCGCAGAGATTTTTTGCTATAGGGTTCATGTGCTTCACCAGAGAGATAGAGAGAGACACAGAGACAGAAAGTGAAAAATTGCCCCCCAGGAAGGATGGTCACACCTCAATCCCATCTCTTCCAATCTCCTCTTGGGATTTTGGCCATGCATACACATGCGCCTGGCATGATTTTCAAGCCTCCAGGTCTGGGGCTTGAATTGTGGTCGACTATGTGAGAGCTTCTATTTGATTGAGTCTACTGTATACCTGTAGTCATAAAACCTTGAACTAATGAAAGTTTTTCATACAGCATTTGCAATAGTAACTAAAGACCCCTTTTATCATTTTTTGAAATACAATTTTAATTGTCCTATGTAAACTTGAATCTGCACTGACTGACTAAATGATCTTGTACGGACTTGAGAGCCACTGTAAATGATTCACAGAGAGTGAGAAGCAAATGTCAAGAGAGAAGCAGAGACACTCCCTGGAATTCGAATGTCAACCTGCATTCTTACGTGTGATTTGTGTGAAACACAACTCTATTTGTATGATCAATGTCCTGCAAGCTTTCTCAAATGTATTGAATTATTAGTCATTTTCCTTCAAATTGGTTTCTATTGCCTGGAGCAAAAGAGATATAATTAATGGAAGAACTCTATTCTCTTAATTGTCTTAATGCTATCAGCAATTCTCCTCATCAAAAGTTCAGATTTATTAACCTGGAATTAAAATTTGATATGATCTTTTGTAATCTTATGAAAATTGTATGCTTCAGTTTAAAAATAGCTTCTGTTCTTTGTATTTATTTTTATTCATCAATTCACAAATCTTTATTGAGGTACCGTGATACTGTCATCATGCTAAATATCATATGGTCGTATGGTCCTCTTACCTTCGCAACATGGCCATCACCCCAGGGGGTGATTTTTCGCTGTCTCTCTGTCTCTCTCTGTCTTTCTGGTTTTGAGTTGAAAATAATTGTCTTGCTTTTATGAATAATTGTATTAATTTTCTGAAGAATCATGATAGTATGTTTCTAACATACAATAATTTCGATGTATATAACGAATCAGATTTTCTAGATTTTAAGCTCTGTTATAACATCTACTTCATATATATATATATATACACATACACACATATGTGTAAATAATATGTATGTAATGAATATTTATTATTTCAGCATTCCTTCACCAAATATCTTACATATGCTATTTTAAGCAGTTTTTAATAATTTAATCCTTGATAGTCTTTAATATTATTCCTTTTTATTTCCCAGAGTGTATGTGCACTTGCCAGAGATGAGCAGAGATACAGAGAAAGAGAGAAAGAGTTGGAGACAGAGGAAGAACCCCTCAGTGTTGCATGGTCACACTGCATTCCCTTCTCCATTTCTCTATCCCGTTGAGATTTAGGGCACAAGTGTACATATACCTAGTGTGTTTTTCTGTACTTTAGGACTGGGATTCAAACTGTGGGATTGGTCATGTGGAATCCAGCTTTCTTATTCACTAGACTATGGAGCTGGCCCAACTCTTGATAGCTTTATAATTATTGTTGAGAATATTTTCAATCTTCTTGACATTCATTTACCACCTCTTTGCTAATGGCTATTTTAACTGTACCTTATAAGTTATTTCGTTTTTCATTCAACTGTTGTATATCCATTTGCTCTATTCATTCTTTGTACAACTGGCACATAAAAATACTGAGGTCAGAACCAGCAGGTGGCATGGTGGTTGAGGTATAGAACTCCCACATAGCTGACTGCAATTCATGTCCTGGTACTGACAGCTTGCTCTCTCATATTCTCTCTCTCTCTCTCTGGTGTGTGGGGGTGTCATTTAGCAAATTTAAAAGAATACTAATAAGGGTAATTAATTAATTTAACTTAATAAATAATTCTTTAAAAAATACTGAGGTGATATTCAATTTTACTATTTTCTCAAAGCAAAATTTTTCACTGAACGTGACTATTTCTCTATTAGTTTCTTCCCATGATCATTATCATTCCAAACTTATGAAAATTGAAGCAATTTTATGTTTTCAATTGCTCATACAAGAGTTTTTCAAAAAGTTCATGGAAAAATGAAATTATAGTACAAGTTTATTTTGGTGCCAAAAACTTTTGAAGTCCATGCATAGCTTGGTTCCCATATAGTTCTCATGGTTACGTGTCTACTGTCACACTGGCTTTGCTGTAAATGAAATATTTTGGTTTGGGACAATGTTATGAATTATCCCTTGTCAGTATTTCAGACACATTGTTAGCTCCTAGATCATATAGGCCAAAACCCTGTGGAAGGGAATAGGCCCATAGATGAAATACCTCTGAACTCTGGTCAAGATGAACATGTTCCAATTTAGTAAACTCACTCTGAAATGACTGGATGGTCTTCTTAAGGACTGATGCTACATTACAGAGTTAAAATTAGTTTTTATTGCTGACTAGTCATAAATGCATCATGGATCATCCTTGATGAGAGGGACTATAGCTGTTGTGCTGATAAAAAGTACTCTTTTTGCCACACTGTCAACTCTAATGAAACTATCATGCCAATATTAGAATGTCACATAAGAATCCTTCTACTATAGCTCATCAGATATTTCTGCCTACGTAAGGTTATTTTCAGCCACTACATAGAAGCCATTTTGTGGACCATACTATCTGGTGAGTGTTAACAAATAATGTAAGTGTCTTTACACATTATGTACACGCTCTTACAGGATCATCTATATTCTTTTATGCCAGGTTCTCTTTTCTTTCCTTTTTTTTTTTTTTTTTTGAGAGGTTTTTGCTTTAGGGCACGTGAACTTGCCAGAAAGACAGAGAGAGAGAGAGAGAGAGAGAGAGAGAGACAGAAAGGAAAGTTTCAATCTTCTTGACATTCATTTACCACCTCTTTGCTAATGGCTATTTTAACTGTACCTTATAAGTTATTTCGTTTTTCATTCAACTGTTGTATATCCATTTGCTCTATTCATTCTTTGTACAACTGGCACATAAAAATACTGAGGTCAGAACCAGCAGGTGGCATGGTGGTTGAGGTATAGAACTCCCACATAGCTGACTGCAATTCATGTCCTGGTACTGACAGCTTGCTCTCTCATATTCTCTCTCTCTCTCTCTGGTGTGTGGGGGTGTCATTTAGCAAATTTAAAAGAATACTAATAAGGGTAATTAATTAATTTAACTTAATAAATAATTCTTTAAAAAATACTGAGGTGATATTCAATTTTACTATTTTCTCAAAGCAAAATTTTTCACTGAACGTGACTATTTCTCTATTAGTTTCTTCCCATGATCATTATCATTCCAAACTTATGAAAATTGAAGCAATTTTATGTTTTCAATTGCTCATACAAGAGTTTTTCAAAAAGTTCATGGAAAAATGAAATTATAGTACAAGTTTATTTTGGTGCCAAAAACTTTTGAAGTCCATGCATAGCTTGGTTCCCATATAGTTCTCATGGTTACGTGTCTACTGTCACACTGGCTTTGCTGTAAATGAAATATTTTGGTTTGGGACAATGTTATGAATTATCCCTTGTCAGTATTTCAGACACATTGTTAGCTCCTAGATCATATAGGCCAAAACCCTGTGGAAGGGAATAGGCCCATAGATGAAATACCTCTGAACTCTGGTCAAGATGAACATGTTCCAATTTAGTAAACTCACTCTGAAATGACTGGATGGTCTTCTTAAGGACTGATGCTACATTACAGAGTTAAAATTAGTTTTTATTGCTGACTAGTCATAAATGCATCATGGATCATCCTTGATGAGAGGGACTATAGCTGTTGTGCTGATAAAAAGTACTCTTTTTGCCACACTGTCAACTCTAATGAAACTATCATGCCAATATTAGAATGTCACATAAGAATCCTTCTACTATAGCTCATCAGATATTTCTGCCTACGTAAGGTTATTTTCAGCCACTACATAGAAGCCATTTTGTGGACCATACTATCTGGTGAGTGTTAACAAATAATGTAAGTGTCTTTACACATTATGTACACGCTCTTACAGGATCATCTATATTCTTTTATGCCAGGTTCTCTTTTCTTTCCTTTTTTTTTTTTTTTTTTTTCTTTCTTTCTTTTACGGAGAGGTTTTTGCTATAGGGCACGTGCGCGAGTTACCCAAAAAAAGAGAGAGAGAGAGACAGAAAGCGAGAAATCACCCCTCAGGGGGGGATGGCCATAGAAAAATCCCTTCTCCTCCATTCTCCTCTCGGAATCTTGGGCACGCACGCACACATGCCCTGCATGAGTTTAAGCCACTGGGTCCAACTTGAACCACAGTTGACTACATGGGAGTCCAGCAACATAGCCGTTACACTATCTGCTGGTCCCAATCATTTTTTTTTTTTTGAGGTCAGGTTTTCTAATCTTTTTCCTTTGGAGCCCTCATTCACCTGCTAAGCTACGTCCTCCAGTCCATTAGTTGATACAGACTACTACCTACCATAACTTTGTATTCCACAATGAATTACATCCGTTATTTTTCAGAGCTATCCTTCCCCCATTTTTAAAGTTTATTTATTTACTTAATGAGAGAAAGAAAGCAAAAGAGAGGGATGCCCTTGATAGAACCTTCATTCCACAATCCATCCCCAGCCCCGTTCCACCCATATCATGGATGCATATGCTCGCGTGTGCGAAGAGACCTAGAGATGTGAACTCTGGACCTTCCCACGTGAGCCCAGCATTTCAGTCTATGTTACTGCTGCACCTCTGGTCTCACGGCCGCACCTTAGTGGGGCTATTGTATCAGAGCTTTCCATTTTCAGATTTTTCTTACAAGTCAAGCTGATCCATCTTCCAGACTATTACCAGTCTCACATGACTGTGCACTGCAGCTGACCCTATTTTATTATACAGATTCTGGAAAAAAGCATTCCTCTGATCAACAAACTTTTAGGAACATACTCTGTGTGGGAAAGGAGTTGCAACAGAGGCTAATACTTGATCGAATTTTTGATAGTCTATAATTATCTGCTAGGAACCATCTTATATTTATAATGACCAAATTGATAAATTAAATATAGCTATTAGGGAATTCACTATCTTTGTACTTTTTTAGGTCTGCTATGATTGGAATGTAACCCTCATGAAAGATTTATGTGTGAAAATTGTGAGCCATTATAACTGTGTTAAAAGAGTGGAAACTTGATCCAATTATGATGACTAAAGATGAGATCTTCAGGCATCAAGGTTGGGTGCACATGATGCAGTCTGAGTTGATTTACAAGGAGAGAGAATAAGAGGCATGAGAACCAGGACATACTAGCTCTGCTCACTCTCCTGCCCTCTGCCACCTTGCAATGTCCTGTGATGCCTTGTGATATCCTACCAGCAAAAACGTTCTCAGCAAATGTGACCTCTGGACTCTAAAATGAGATAAATAAATATCTGTTCTCTTTATTTTTTTCCTGATTAAACTGAAGAATTTTCCATATATTAGGAATATTCACAACATGAAGAAACTATTGATGACTTTTTGTCTGATTTAGGCTGTGTACTTTCCTTGAAAAGGAGAGGAGAAATATGGAGTAGTGGGTAGAAGGAGAAGTGGACACCAACAAAGTTTTGTTGCTATTGTTGTTTGTTTATTTCATTTATTTATTTCTTCCATGAAGGAGAGAGAGGGAGAACACATCCAATGTGGTTCTGACACTGTGAGCCACTCTCAGCCTCAGTCATTAATCTTGGGCAAGTACACACTTACCATACTCAGGAAGGTCTCAGGATTTGAGCCATGAACCTTCCCATGTGGGATCACCTCCAGAGCATTGAGTTTTACCACTGGAGCACCATCTGTCCCCACTGTTGATATTTTTGATGAGCTCTCTACTTGGATATTTCCAGGCTGCTTGGAATGATATAAACACTGGATGAAAACTGATAATGCAGTAAAGAGAAAATTGCCATAGTGTACTTTTAAGTTGAGGAATTGGTCATAAGGCTAATAATTATTCACAAATTATACAGATTGGTGTAGGTAGGCGATTAGTGTGAATTTTGAAATCACCTTGATTGATTCTTTTTCTTCTTTTTAGCAAAATGAAAAGTGCTTATGAAATAAAAGAAAAATGAAGAATGAGTTGCTGAATGCCTGAGGAGAGAAAACAATGTCTGAAATCATCATTCAGGAGAGTAGAAGGATGAAAGGACTAGTCAAATTCGGAAAGATTGCTCAGCAACACTGGGGACATATTGAACATAATAGTATTGAATATAACAGAATTGATTGACTGTAAAGTGAATAATTTAAGTTAGGGTAAGCAACTTTAATTGAGAGATTCTCAAACTGAAGTGGCTTCAAAAGCTGTTATTTCCCTTTTGAGACTCACATGGGAGGTGATTGCTCCGGGTTGGGGGGGCTGCCAAAAGTGATCGAATGAGCCAACTTCTTTCCAGAGTTTATTGTGGCTTTTATCTAGGGGCTGACTTGAACTGGATGTCCAAATACATCTCAAAAACACACTCAATCACAGAGAAAGCTCAATTAATTATAAATTTCTTTATAAGTAAAAACAAAGGATGAAAGCATCTCTTCTGCTAACATTAAATTAAAGAAAAATTAGTACTGTGAGCACAACCTGCCATCTGAGTGTAGGATGCTGGGAAGTGGAATATCTACCTGGGTAACTTCCTGTTGCAGAAGATGGACATAATGGATGAGGACTGACATCCACTGTCTTCAGTGTACAATAAACGTTTTTAAAATGTCTCTTCAACCTATTTCAGGTGTAAAGTGAAAGTTTTAACACAAACAGGGCTTTACTTTCCAGAAGAGTTCAAGAAAAGAAGAGATGGACAAGAAATTTAGAGGTGTATGTCCATAAGCGATCATAATATAGGACACAGGGATTCAGTCTTTGGGAAAACTGCAATAAAAATATGGGGCAGGTGCTGCCACTGTGCGTTACTGAAAGAATAGTGAGAAATACAGTTTTACAGGAAGTGAGTTGTGGTGGTTAGTTTTGGGTGTCGACTTGACTGGACTAAGGAACCTAGAAAAACATTATTCTGCTTGTCCATGGGGATGTTCCCAGAAGGGACTAATGTGCATGTCTGAGTAGGCTAGATGTAACATATCTGCCCTCAGTGTGCACAAGCACAATATAATGAACTAAGAGCCTGGAGTGAATGAACACAGAAGATGAGTAGCCCTCTTTTGAGAGGAAGCAAGATAGCCACCTTCTGTTGCCTTGGACATCAGAATGCAAGTCTCATCTGCTTATGAACTCCAGGATACATATCAGCAGCCCACCAGGTTCTCAGACTTTCAGCCCTGGACTGTGAGTTACATTCCTGGATTCTTTTTCTGAGCCTTTGGACTTGGAATGACTCATCCTACTAGAATCCCAGGATCTTCAGCTTATGGATGCCTGGCTTGTAGGACTTCTCAGCTGCCATAGTCGTTTGGGCTCTTACCCAATAAATTTGACCTATACAAACCCATTGGTTCTGTCTCCCTAGAGAACCCTTACTAATACATGAGTATAAATATGGGAGGGGATAAGTAAAAGTATGAAGCAGCTCAAATTAAAAAAAAAAATGTTAAGGTGATTAAATAGTGATTAGAAGTTCTGGGGCCAGTAGGTGGTGTGGCAGTGATGGTGCTGGATTTCCACATGGCCAACTGTGCATTGCATGCCTCAAATACTGAGAGAAAATGGAAGAGAAGGGTTGGTAACATGGCCATGGCCATTCCTCCTGGGGGGTTCTTTCTCACTTTCCTTCTCTTTCTGTTTCTCTGTCTCTCTGTCTCTTTCTGACAAGCACATGTATCCTACCAAAAAAGAAAAAAAACAATTCTAAGAAATAAAACAGGGCTGGGTTATCAATTCACATAAGATGATAAATGGAGAATAATTCAAGGAACTAAGAGGCCAAATCCATAGATGCACATGTTGAAACATTACACTGGAGAAGTTACCATCTGTGAGTTTGCTTAAATGCCAATCATTCATCGTCTCCTCTTTGAATGGTATCTTGGCACAGCTTGTCTGTGTAACCTCTCCTTGCTTGCTTATGGTTTTACTGACGAGCCATTTCCAATCATGTCTTAGGTGAAGAATTTAGAAACAGAAAATAAGTCTTTACATTCCAAGTCAAAGAAAAAAAATGGAGTCTCACTCAGTAGATTAAAACAGTGAATCACACAACATATGATCTTTTTGTTCTGGTTTTGAAAAAATAATTCACACTCTGCCTGCCAATGCATGGGTAATCTATAAAATAACACATTTTAGTGTTTTATGCAGGAGGGCATTTAACGTTTAAGGAGAAAGACTGTGTTTCTGTTTAGTAATTCAGCCAGGAAGCAGTGTGTGTGTTTTAATCTTTACTTGGCATAAATAACCCTGCCACTTTTCATTCAGATTGCATTGCCTCTAATTCTGCTTCCTCCTCCAGATTTTTCGTCTTGTTATTTACATCTTTCAAATATTTGCCGATCATTTTCATATTTCCTTAGCTAGCTATAAATATTACGGCACTTTAATCTCCCCCCATAAATCAGAATCCCCTTCTCATTATTCAGTTCTTTTCTTTTGCTGGATTCTTTCCAGCCTTGATGCACATGCCTGGTACTGAAGTGCCCCAGAATTAACACAATATTGCAACTGCAGTCTCACCAATGATAATATCAACTTTCATTCTAAGCACAGAATATCTCTTCGTTTTGTATTTATTATAATAGTCGTGTATTTGTTTCTTTTGCTGGTATGTCATCTTTGTGAAACATTCATCATTAACTGAAGTCTTTCTATGTTATCATCTCTAAGAGAACCGGATATCAACAAAATTGTTGTTACTATTATTTGTTTATTTCATTTATAAACTTGACCTATACTGGGACCAGCAGTTAGTGTCATGCCTATGTCGCTGGACTCCCACGTAGTCGACCGCGGTTCGAGTCCCGGACTCAGTGGCTTAAAACTCACGCCGGGTGCGTGTGCGTGAGTGCCCAAGATCCCGAGAGGAGAACGGAGGAGAAGGGATTGCGGCATGACCATCCCCCCTGGGGGGTGATTTTTTGCTTTCTGTCTCTCTGTCTCTCTCTGTCTGTCTGGCGAGCGCACGCGCCCTATAGCAAAAACCTCTCCAAAAAAAAAAAGAAAAAAAAAATTTGACCTATACAAACCTATTGGAAATGTACAAATTAGTCATCATGATTTTTTAGAGAGATTTTTGCTATAGGGCACGTGCATTTTCTGGAAAGACAGAGAGAGACAAGAGAAAGAAAGTGAGAAATCATCTCCCTGGGGGGATGGTCTCACCACCATCCCTTCTCCTCAAGTCTCCTCTAGGGATCTTGGGCACATAAGCACACAGTTCTTTGGTGAGTGTTAAGTCATTGGCTCTGGGACTTGAACCACGGTCAATCATGTGGGAATCCAGCAATGTAATCATCACACTACCTGCTGATTCTAGTCATCATAATTTTATTTCATATTTGATTGTGATTTTGTTTATTCCTCCTCTGTACTTTAAGAGGGGAACTGTATTTTAAGTCACATATAGCATCATATTATTTCACTGTGCATTTCCTTGTTTGTATAATTGTAAAGGCATAAAATAGAGGAATACTAAAATCTAATGCTAAAAAGGTAAACTAATCTGTAGGTAAACTCTTTGCAGTTAGAATTTATTATTATTCTGATGGCAATATTTCACCCAATATTTAATGCAAGAAGAAATGTTTATATTCTTATATCTTAGATTATGTTGGAGATACACTTAATAAAATACTTTTATCTAAAATAATAGGAATTATTGAAATTTATATAGTGATTTTGTACCTAAGATACAGTTGTACTAGAAAAGTATTTTGAATTTTTTTAAAAGTTCCAAATTTTATTGCTTTTGACATTTAATGTGTTTACTCTACATGTATGGTTCTGACTTCTAGCACAATATGTGTCCCAAAAATTAAAAAAAAAATCTAAACATTCTAAAAACTAACTACGTATCTGTAATGCAGCATTCTCACCTTCCCAAATACTTCAAATACTATTGATAGCATTACTGTGTTATATTAAAAGTAGAGCATTCTATCTACATTCTACATGTTTCCATGTAGAAGCCCGAAAATAGTTACTCACTCTCCATATAAAAATTCTCCTAATAACGTTAACATAGCTACAGGTACATCACAAAAATGGAGATGTTATAAATGTGTTGGGTTGGCCCCCTACCTCAGTGGTTAAGTGATGGTAAACTGGTGTTTTGACAGATTTCTTTGAGTACCTGGAGGCAAAAGCCTAAAAAGCACAAAACAAAAAACCCAAAACTTTTCCAACTGTATTGATAATTTAATTAACTGATTTAATCCCCGCAGTATTGTTTGTTTTCTTGTTACTGACTAGTTTTAGTTTTAACAGCCAAATAGTTGAAACAATTCAAATGTTCACCAAGAAGTGAATGGCTGTATCAATGAAATAGAATACCAACACACAAAAAGAAACAAACCACAGATACTTACAATAACAAGGTTGATTTTTAAAATAATTTTACTGAGTTACAGAAACTTGAGAAGCTCAATAATCTATATTTCTATTTATATTAAACATTAGAAACTGGAAACTATGGTAGGAAACAAAGGAAAGACATGAGAGCTGTCTTTCAAAAGTGCACAAAGAACCTTTTGCCCGTGATGGATAGTATAGATATGTTTATATTCTTAACTGTGGTGAGAATTTCATGGGTATATACATAAAACTTACCATATTTCACATTATGTAAGTTTTGTGGGACTCTATCATGCTTTAGGAATTAAAATATTTTTGTATATTACAGGTTGATTATCTCATCCAACCATTTTATGAGCTAGGTATGTTAGTTGTAGTTATTGATAGACAATTTATGTAAAGAGTTTGAAGTTAAACTGGTAGTAAGTGAGGACATCGAATTTTAAATCAAGTCATTAAAAATTGCTATTTCTCACTATTTAAAAATATTTTACAAAACAGTCCATTCTTGATTATCCATATGTATATTATCAATGTCAGTTATTAGTTCATATATCAAAACTTTCTGATATATTTTATTTTGAATTCAACATTATTTTATTTATTAAATTTTTAAAAATTTGCTAGAGAGTGTGTGGACCTTTTGGAGAGAGACATAGAGTGTGTGAGAGAGAGAAGTAAGAAAGTAGCTCTGAGGGGAGATGGCCATGCCACAAACCCATTTTCCTTTGGATTTGGGGCAAACAAATACACACATATGGATCCAGCATTTCTTCCAGGCAATCATGTCCTGGACTTGAACTGTGGATTAGGCCATACGGTATCTAGCTGCCTTGACAACAACAACAGTAGTTGACTCTATTTATTTAAAATCTCTATATTGGAAAAATGATCATTTTTAAATAAGATAATTTATAATAATTAATGTTCTGTTTACTTTGGAAACCTAAATTGACTGCCCTTGCTGTATCTTATATTCTGGGGATAATTTTTTTCTATAGTTCTGGACTATGCAGAATTGATTCCACATCTGTGTAGCATATCTGAAAGTGAAATGAATGAAATTCCATCCTATGTTTGAGCTAGGCCCATAGAATTAGATAAGAAGCTATGGAATATCAAAACTATGCTCTAGGAGCCAACAGGTGGTATAGTGGTTAAGGCCGGATTCCCACATGGCCAACAGCAGTATGAGTCCTGGACCCAGCAACTTGAAACTCATGAGTGTGCACGCAAGCGTGTCTAAAATCCCAGAAGAAGAATAGAGGAGAAGGAAGTGCAGTGTGGCCATCCTCTCTGTGGATGTGATTTTCCCTCTCACTCTCTCTCTCTCTCTCCTGCAAGAGTACACACCCCAAACCTAAAAAAAAATAATAAATAAAATATGCTCTAATTTTTCTTCCTTAGAAAACTGTTATCCTTTCACAGATTCTTTTCTTATAGCTCCTTCTTAAATGAGCTGAAAGTGAGCCAGTCCTCTTTAAGTTTATCTGAATATGTGAAAAGACCAAATTAGAGCATTTTCTCTAAAGTCTAATAAGAAATTAATAAAAAATAACCTCAGCAAATCATAAATTGCATGCAAATAAAATTTGCTCATGAGAAGGGGTCTCAAGAGGCAAACATGGAAATTGAAGATTAAAAGAAAGGAAAGACAAGAAATATTATATTGGAAGCTGTCATATTTTGTTATAGGGCTTTTTTTTTTTTCATAAACCAACCACCATGTTCAGTTAATGTATTGAAATCATGTCCTATAATATTTTTGCCATCATGAACTGTGCACTTTTTATTTGATTTAATGAATACCAGAATATGTTGTTCCATTTGTGTAACAATTTAAATTTCAGTCTTTTCTAACTTGTTCACTCAGTGCATTATTAACCAGTTCCAGAGTAACTATGAATCAAGAAGTCATTTAATCTTTACCCTATTGACATGTCACCTATTTACATTTTTGGCTATTTAGTTCTTCAATTTTTCAAACTACAAGTTTCTAGATCTCATGTTCATATATAAACGATTTCTTCCCTCTTTCTCCTCCCTTCCTTAAGGATTTCTTTTTTTTTTTTTTTGATGGCAGTAATAGAGGTGGCAATGTGTGTGTGTGTGTGTGTGTGTGTGTGTGTGTGTGTGTGTATTGTTTTAGATTGAATCTCTGCCTCAGCCTTCCAAAGAACTGGGACCACAGTTGGACTAACAACCAGCCCTTTAGACAGTGTCTTGCAATGCTCCCACTCTGGTCAGAGCTTGAGAGCATCCTGCCTCAGCCTCCAGAATAGTTGCACCATCATTAACTTTTCAGGGGTCATTGGGAATTGAACCCAGACCTCCCATGTGGCCTCAGTCTACTGGGCAGCAATGTACAGCCCAGTAACTAGGTCAAGACTCTTTTTTCCTCCATTGTATGACTTTTAGCATGCTAAGTTATTTTTCTGATAAACAGAAACATAGATAAGATATACCTCAAAAGGAGTATCTGTTCCCTTAAGTAAAAGACAAGAGAAGAGAAAATAGATTTTACAGAAACAGGAATGATAACATTACAGAATAAGCTTAAATAAATCAGACCACGATGGTTACAGAGTATTAAAGAAGAAGAGCATGCCCCACCTGCAACTGTGTGTGGAGGGGTGATTGTGGGGGAGGAGAGAATGTGTATGAGTGTGTGCACAAGAGAAAGAGAGACCCACAGAGACAAAATGAAAAGGGGTAAAAGATAGGTGGGTAGACACACTGATTAGAATCAGATTTCTTTTTGTTTGTTCATTTGTTTACGTTTAGTTACCTATAATGAACAATTTTTTCAGTTGGGAGATTAAATGTGAAAATGTAATACTAAGTGCACTAATAAGATACAAACCCCTCAACCAGAAAGGGTGGCCTTGCTAACATGGTTGTAGTAGGGTTACCAAAGATAGGGAAGTCAGTTTAATTTTTGTGTTTGTGCTTCTTCTTGGAATTAAGCAGATAATTTTTCCCTCCAAATGTGGAAAAGTCCAATTACTTCCCTTTTTATAATATTCTCATTGTAGGAATAACTAATGTTATAGAATGTCTTTTTGATTCATAAAGGACATGATTAATCTGAGCAAATCCATGATGAATTGTGTTTAAGTGTGCTGTGTCATCTGCATGGCCTTTCCTTTCCAATTAAAAGAATGCCACAGATTAAATCATAGTAATATCTTAATGAAATATGCATATTTTCTAATTAGAGAGAGTGGCATACTTATTTTTATGGCGTGCGTGAATTTTTAAAGAATAAGGGAAAGTAGACTAAATCTACTACTTAAATGTTGCCCTGCACAACAGACCGGCCATATGCAATATGTAAAAGAAGTTGCTATAGTGTATACCTACTTAGTTAATTGCTTAGAAGATTTTATTAAATTATTTTCACCTGTAGCTTATTTACAC
Source organism: Tupaia belangeri chinensis (assembly GCF_000334495.1). NCBI lineage: Eukaryota > Metazoa > Chordata > Mammalia > Scandentia > Tupaiidae > Tupaia > Tupaia belangeri. The sequence continues at coordinate 1,307,357 of NW_006159750.1, forward strand.
ATATTGTTCAATATCATGTAGCTTTAAGATCTTAAACTATTTCTCAGTGTCTTATACAAAACATTTTCAGGACCAGCAGATGGTGTAATGGTTATGTCACTGGACTCCCACATAGTAAACCATGGTTTGAGTCCCAGATCTAGTGGCTTAAAATTCATGCTGGGCATGTGTACATGTGTGCATGTGTGCCAAAGTCCTGAGAGAACATGGGAGGAGAAATTGCGGCATGGCCACACGCCTGGGGAAAATTCCTCGTTTCCATCTCTCTGTCTCTCTAGCAAGTGCATGTGCCCTATAGCAAAAATATCTAAAAAAAAAAAAAAGGCAAAAAAAAATTCACAGCTGAATTCTTAGCATAGTAAATGGGAAAATATGAAATGTTGAGTAGTTCTATAAAAAATGCAATGGTTGAATAAACAGCATTGAGTATCTATCTCTAGATAGCCAAACTTCAAAATCCTTAACTTAATAACTTGATAGAGTACTGTAATTTTGTCTAATATATCTAATTAAAACATTTTATAAACTTTGTAACATTGCAGGTGAATACATTTGCTATAGATTATAAGTGACCAAAATCAAAATACTTCATCAAACTGAGATTTTGTCTTAAAATTTTTTCTTTTTCAGTAAAAGTGGACTGACTGAAATTTGATGATGGTGTTTAATATCTTTATTCCGTATTATTAAGCAGTTATTGGGCTGGCAGGTAGCATGGTGGTTAAAGGTGCTGGACTCCCACATGGCCAACAACAGTTCGAGTCCTGGACCTGGTGGCTTGCTTTCTCACTTTCTCTCTCTCTCTCTGTCATCTCTATCTCTCTCTGTTCAAACTGAAAAATAATAATGATGATAATAAACAAAGTTAAATAAAATAATTATTTTTAAAAATAAGCAGTTTTTTTATTAACACATTTTAAAATGTCAGAGGAAAATTATATTAATATTCTCATGTAATTATAGTTAATAATATTCCCTGAGCCAAAAAGTAATAATATAAAAATAAGGATATACTTTTTACCTTTGGAACTCATATAGTTTTCTAAGAATTAAAACTTATAGATTCAGGGCTTGCAGGTGCATGGTGGCTAAGGGTGCTGGACTCTCACATGACTAACTGTGGTTCAAGTCCTGGACCTGGTGGCTTGCTTTCTCACCTTCCTTCTCTCTCTCTCTCTATCTCTCTCTCTCTTTCTCTCTCTCTCTCACTTTGCCACTCTCTGGTCAAATTAAAAATAAAGAAATAAATAGAGTTAAATAAAATAATTCTTTTAAAAATAAAATAAATAAACTATATAGATTCAATTATTTGGAAAAGTTAATTTTTTGTTATAGCTACAAAGCATATAAACCCACAAACATTTCCTCAAAATCATTGTATGTCTATTTATGTGTATGTGTATATGTGTTTTTCTAAACAAAACACTAAAACTGGGGGACTTATGCGTAAAGCTGAAAAGATACTCTTAAATGAAAGACTAATTAAATAATATTTATAGGTACTTCCAGATTTTGAGTCTTTCGAAAGATTCAGTTCATTCTAATGATCATAAAAATAAAATGTAATCTGTAAAACTTAAGAAAATATACACAAATGTGTAGAATTATAGAAAATAAATAGTATAACCATTGTCCAGAAATATTTCTGCAATCACGTTTGCATCTTTTGCCAGAAGAATATGTAGGCAAAAGCAAATATTTCTGAAATAATCATAGCTGCTTAAGGAAACGATGTTTTGGTTGTCTTAGAGTCAACCGTGTTACTTTAAATGACCTTAAAGAAATCTAGATGGCTGTGAAAGGTGTATTAAGTGAAAGAATTGAACAAGTGCACAGTTTACCTTGGGGAAATATTTTAGAGCATGTGAATAAAATCTCATGGGGGTGAAGTGCTTTATATATATTTCCTCTTTATCATTTTTTTCCCACATACAACTCCCAACAAAGAGAATTTAAAAAGCAATTTTTGAAAGAATATAAATGCCCACATTACAATATATCTTAAGGCACAGCCTTGGTGGTACGGCCACAGGATAATGGTCTGAAATGCTGGAAACCATATGGGAGACTGGCGTTCCTTTCCGAGTGTGACCTGTATGTGCTGGGTGTGGGCATGTGCTTGTGGTCCTGGCTGGCTGGGAAAGGCAGTTAGGGTGGGATGGAATTAGAGCAGGATGATGGCTTGACACTCTATTGAAGATATTTGTCTTTCTCTCCTTTCCTTCTTTCTGTCTTTTCTTCTCATTTTTCTGTTTAGAAATACAATATACATATCTTTGATATATATATATATAATTAGAAATATAATACCTATTTCTGCAATATATACATAATTAGAAATATAATATATATATCTATGATATACATAATTAGAAATATTTTTAAAGTGTTCTATTTTTAAAATTTAAAAAAATTTATTTTATGCATTTAATTACTGTATATCCTCTCAGCTTGTAAAATAAATTTTCCCAGCTTGAGTACACTGTATCTCAGTCCAGTTAAAGACATTATCATACGTTATCAACAGACAATGCTCCATTTCTGTGTCCTTTAGACAAATAGAGCTTAAAAGTATGTATGTGTGCATACATATGTGATGGACATGTGTGTGCGCGTGCATAGATTTGTTTTTAAATACTAATGATAAGATCTTTTGTTCTTCATATTGCTGATAGACTTTTGATAATTGAATAGATTTTTTTTTTTTGGAGAGGTTTTTGCTATAGGGCACGTGCACTCACCAGAAGGACAGAGAGAAACAGACAGAAAGTGATTAATCACCTCCCAAAGGGCATGGCCATGCCGCAATCCCTTCTCCTCCATTCTCCTCTTGGGATCTTGGGCACGCACGCACATGTGCCTGGCATGAATTTAAGCCACAGGGTCTGGGACTCGAATCGTGGTCGACTATGTGGGAGTCCAGCGACATAGCCATTATGCTAACTGCTGGTCCCAGATAATTGAATAGATTTTTGTGACATAGTTTTCATCTTTGTAGTCTACTATGATTGTGATTTAATTATATTTTATTTATAATTAATTGAGTGTTTCTGGTACAACATAGACTGAAGAGCCATGTAATGAATTTTAGTCATCTCTCAAGCATATGTGAGGCATAAAATTCTGTTTCTCACCATGTGGACATGGTAGACAGACTAAAGCAGATGGGCTCAGATAAACGCTGTGTGATTAATAGGCATTATTTCCACCACTCACTTGTGAAGTTATTGGAATATTTAAAGGTTTTGATTTTAGGTACTTTGAGGATTCCCAAACTTAAACCTGAGGTGAGATGAAATCAATACTGGACAGGGACATAGCAACTGTTGATGTCGACCATGACTCTGCTATAAACAAGATTTATGAAACTGACTAAATCAGCTTCAGGAATGGAAGCTGCCTTAACCACCACGACACAGGCTGTTTGCGTATTGCACATATGTGTTATGACTCTATTTCTATATCATTACCATCTTCCTTGTTTTACTGATGGTCTTTGTTGATTTGTGGAAACTTTGAATAGTACAAGTATGTAGCTTAAGGTTCTCAGCAGAAATTAGTTCGTAATTTCAGTCATGCTAGAAGCCTCATACTTAGATACATACTCCCACTCCTTACTAGTGTCTGGAAATGTTTGGCATATTTAGTTGGAAATTGTGGGTAAGACGGAGATCCATATTTTATAATACAGCATTTCTTTCTTTCTTTCTTTCTTCCTTTCTTTCTTTCTTTCTTTCTTTCTTTCTTTCTTTCTTTCTTTCTTTCTTTCTTTCTTCTTTTTTTCTTTCTTTCTTTCTTTTGGAGGAGTTTTTGCTATAGGGTGTGTGTGCTTGCCAGAAAGACTGAGAGAGAGAGACAGAGAGACAGAAAGCGAGAAATCACCCCCCAGGGGGGATGGCCACGCCACAATTCCTTCTCCTCCATTCTCCTCTCAGGATCTTGGACATGCACGCCCACATGCCTGTTGTGAGTCTAAGCCACCAGGTCCGGGTCTCAAACCATGGTTGACTACGTGGGAGTCCAGTGGCATACCCATTAAACTAACTGCTGATCCCTATAATACAGTATTTCAATTTATTAAATTTATATTGGAAAAAATATGTTGATTTGGAATACAAGCATTATAGAATTGCTAATTAATAGTTCAATGATAAATGAATACATGCATACATATACATATATGCAGACATATATTTTACATTTATATATATACACATAGAAGCTTAAAAGAAACTATGCAACTTCAAAACTTTCTGAAAATAAATTCTTGTTATTGCCTTTAAGCGACAAAGTGCAAGTAGATACTCTTGTACTAACAGCTCACAAGAGAAATAGGATTACTACCGATGGGACTTTTTGTTCTCACTAAACCAAAATATCTGTCTCTCAATTGAGGAGATAAATTACTGCTGGAGAGTCAAGAATGGTTTTTAAAAGAGAAGATTAAAAACTAAAAAAGCATGTCAGATTGTACTTTTGTGATATAAAACGATTTTATCTTGACTTAAAAGTAACCATTATATGGATTATGCTTAAAGTGGGGCAGCAAATTCTGCTTCTACACTAAAATTGTTATTTTTTTCTTTTCCCTTAAAATGATGACAGAAATGCTTGAAGTGATTTCTCATGTAATCACCTGTTTGATACCATTTACCTTTTATCAGTATCTAATGTGCATGATAAAGCTGTGTTAATGTCTGTTTATCATATTGTACAATGTGAATGCTTTTAATTATCAACATCAGATTTTACTTTGTATTGATTAATGACACCATGAGAACAAAAAATATTTAATAATCATTTTGCATCACTTGTCTTGCAAGTTGAGTTTTTTAAAAGGGGATCATGGAAGAATTAAATGATAATATAAATAATTTTAAAAAATGCTAATTGGGGCTGATCCAGTAGTGGAGCAGTAAGATGCCACACAGAGAAGGCCAGATCCCACAGGGCTACCAGGTTCAAGTCTCACCCTGCCAGTTTGAAAACCGCGTGGGTACCTGTGTATGTGTATCCAGGAAAAAGGATTGCGGCATCATTAGTCTTCATTGAAGGATACTCATTTGTTTTCCCTGTCTGTTTTTGTTTTTTGTTTGTTTGTTTGCTTGTGTGTGTGTGTGTGTGTGTGTGCATGTAAACATAAGCTTTCTTGTATTTAAAAAGAAAAAAATGATAAATTGCCTTTGAAAATGATAAATTGTCTCTGCAAATGCCCATTTTTTCTTTTGATACATCTTGTTGAGAATCTGGCTGAGAATTCATTTTAGACAAGTACATGATATTTATGAATGATAATAGGCAATATGAGGGGAATTCAACATAAATATAAGAGAAAAAACATGCTAAAACACATCACGTTTTAACTGCTAAAGGAAACAGCATGGTGTATTAGAAACACAATAAAATTCTGTGTTTTAAATACTAATTGCTTGCAACTTTTCAACGAATTTATATACTTAGATGATCTAATAGGAATTTGAAGTAAGGGTAGGAGATATAAGAGGGGGAAAATATATCTTAAAACAATTACATGGACCGTGTCTATTCCATTTATTTATGAATATACTGCACTCTTCTGTTTTCTTTTCTCTCTTTCACCTCAGACTTTACCTCAAAATAACATTCCTTCTACTTGAAATATCACCCTGAAGATCATTCATTTATACTTCTGTTTAAGCTTCCAAACTTTGAGAAGAAAATGTTCTATTTAATTACTGTTAAGTAAAAAATAAGATAAATTAGTAAATTTATATAAACCTAATATTTTAAAAACCTATGAAAAATGCAAAGATAAAAAACATTTCCTGATGGATATGACAGCTTATTAGAGGCTTAAAGGCCCACTGGGAGATTTAGAGAGGCTTTCTGGATGAAATGAATCTTCCAAAATATGAAAGATCTTTTTGCTCTCTTGAATAAATAGCACAACCAGAGATAAGGCAAGTTTGCCTTCAGGGAATTAGACTGAATCTATGATTTTGTGCAAATGATTTTCTCATAGTGAAAAAAATGTAATATTTAAATATTTCAAGAACTAAGCTTTATTAGAAGGAAGAGAATAATTGGGGGAGTGAGAAAGTGAGTCAGTGGGCAGGAAGAAGCGAGTTTGGAAAATTAAGTACAAGTTGTACTTCATTTTGTCTCAAAAGAGTAGCTAATTGAACCTTTGAATGACAAAAGAATACTAGAATAAATAAGACACATCATCAATGCATTTTGACAGTAACAGAAATACTCACATTGGCAGAGTGGTAGAGATAATGATTTTTGATAAACAGCATAGTTCTTTGATAGAATAAACTATTTTAATTCTGACGATGAAGTAAATAAAGCCTGCTGGGACCATGCAGTTAACACAAGCTGAGTATGAAAGAACTGCCCCTCAGGCCTAGAGCAAGGACTCGGCTGAGGAGAACTGTTTGCAAGGTCAACAGTTTTACGAGTTCTGGACCTCACCTTCATTGTGTTACTGTACTGGCCTGCACTCAGTTTTTTTGCCATGGGCCTTATTGCCATACCCCGGTACCCCATAAAGGCACCCCCAGCCTTACTATAACTTTTACAATAATCTTGAAAGAATGCGGATTTACTAAGGCGGCAGCTGTGTAGGGCGGTGGCTGCAAACAGGAGTTGCTCTCATTAGACTCATCCCACCCTCCTGGAAAATGTCAATAAAGAATGCTACATTCACTTTTCTTACTGGGGATTACTAATGGGCGAAGGATTTCAGTAGTCGAGAGGGGCTCAGGGACTCACCCCAAAGATATAAGCCACTCTTACTCTTAGGACAAGGGAAGATTGCCATTCCCCAAGCCACAGTCATT
>NW_006159750.1:1314236-1315251 GCF_000334495.1 Tupaia belangeri chinensis
CTATGTAGACTCACCCTCTTAGCTGTAGACTACCCCAGAGATAACATAAGTATTTTGCTTTAGTATATACTAACCTTGTCTTTACTAAACCAGACAAAATTTATTTTTAGGCTCTTGTAATTACTGCCACCCTAGCCTGAAACTGAAGTTTTTAAAAGCTGACCTGAGGCTCAAAATTTTCAAGCCAATTTGGGACTAAAGTAATTAAGCTGGTCTGAGACTGAAAATTCTTGGAGACCCTCTCATTTGAAGACCCTCCCTGGCAATCAAGATCTAAGAAAAAGATGCACCCCAAAAATGGACTTCCTCGTTCTAAAAATTATGACTGTTTATACCTAAACAAAACGGACGTCATGTTTTATGATTATTGATCCTATACTTTGAATGCCTTACCTTTTAGAACAAAATGTTTCACTTACTTCCCCTCACCCATCCCACTGCTGTAAAACTCCTTCTATAATAAATACGCATGACTTCTGGCCATCAGGGCTGCAGTCCGGAGTTTACTCTGGCTGTAGCCGGCTAAGAACATGCTAAGGGCATGAGGTCTTAGTCTAATTCCTGTTCACCCGCGTCGCCTCCCTGTGCACCCACCCCGGCTGGGGGTACGGCTCCCGGCAAAAGCCTTTTGTATTTCTGGTCTACTACCCAAGAAATAGTATTATATCAACCTAAAAAATTATAGAAAGACAGTAACTGAAACAACAATAACATTCGTAATCTGAAAGAAGACAATTGACTTGAATTTTTACTCTATGTTAAGAAATATAATTTGCTGATTGTCACAGGAACTCTGATCTCAGCAAACTAATTCAAACCTCTTCAACTTTATTTTTCATACTTGTAACTTAGAGATCAGATTACTCTACCCACTTTTCTGGATATGATAATTCAACCAATCTCTATAAAGTGGAAAGAGATTTAAAATAGGGTAATTAAAAGAAAATATCTCACAACTTAAATACACGTGTAATTCAAATATGTGTACATACATACAAATTATTACAAATGGAAA